>NW_027204499.1:15000-26604 GCF_024711535.1 Dipodomys merriami
AAAGGGCCCCCTCCACATCACTAGCCCTCTCTAAATTCCCATCTGCTTCCTCTGATGGACTGGTCGTCCAGGGAAGATCAGACCCACTAAGAGTTCTGGGGCCTGCCTTCTATCTCCCTGCACCACCACCCAACAGATACCTGCAGATTTCTGGGGCCCGCTGCTCCATGACCTGGTGGAAGACATTGGGAGGGTTGCTGATAACTGGGTCCAGGGGTGCTCAGGACAGAAGAGTTTCCAGCTAGCCTCTATCAAAGAGGGAGACACAAAGCATGGATGGGTCTACTAAAAGCTTCAGGGCATAGCCATCCTCATGTCACCAAGGTCCCTTGGAGAACTGTATCGGACAGTCTCGCACATCTATACCAAGACTCACACAACTGTACCGAGTCTCTCACCTGCAGCCCTGGCTGGAAATGAACACGCTCTGCTATGCTGTCCATCATCTGCAGCACCTTTGCTCTCTGTGTTTCCTGTCAGATCCTCCTTCTTAAGCAGGACCAACTTTTCAAGTGCTGCCTGCAAGAAGCCCGTTCCGATCACCTTGGCACAGCTGGAGCCTCTCGGCTCTGCGGGCTGCGGGCTTTTTCACACTGTGCCTTCTGGCCAGTGTGTGTTGAGAATGCACAAAGGGGCAGGCCTGGGTTCCACTACTGGATTTCTGAAGGCCCTGGTACACCATCCAGGGACAGGTGTTTTATCACACTCCAAGAGAGGGTACTCAAAACCCAGGCAGTTTTTAGTCATAAAACAGGGCCATTTCTTGGTGTGGGCTTGAACAGGGGATCTGGGAGAAGAATCTCTGAGTTTTATTGCTCAAGGCTGGTGCTCTACCTCTTGAGCCACAGCTCCATTTCTGGCTTTTTGGTGGTTCCATGGAGAGTAGAGTCTCACGGGCTTTTCAGCTTATGGCTGACTTCAAATAGTGATCCTCAGATGTCAGCCTCCTGAGTAGCCAGTATGACATGGATGAGCCTTAGCCCCAGATGAATGGCACCAAATGCTTCTTTTTGCTCCTGTTTATCTCCAGTCAACTAGCAAGCCCAAGTTAAAATAATCAGTTACTGGGGATCAAAATCCTCTCCTAGGTCAGTTAATCCAAAGAGATAAAGTGTCTTTGGAAAAGGCTAGTCTGAGTTGGCTAGGGGTATTTGTGTGTGTTTGTGTGTGTGTGTGTGTGTGTGTGTGTGTGTGTGTGTGTGTGTGTGTGTGTAAGTGTCAGGGATACCTACCCGTATCTCTGTGGTGCCTCATCCTCCCAGCAGGGAATGCATCCAGGATACTGACCCCAAGGAAGGTGGATGAGCGAGGGTATTTTAGGTCATATCCAGGGGGATGATGCGAATTCTGTCCTGCAACCAAAGCCTTGACAGATAATGGAGAGAAGGCGAGGTATAGGGGGACATCAAGGGAAGCCCCTTACCTTTGGCTAGAAGTGCCAGCCAGCTAGAAGACTGAATCCATCTTTCTTGGTAGTCAGATAAAAGGTGTACACTGTTCATTTATTTTATGATGATTGTGTGAGCCTTAAGGCTTGGATTTAGGGCCTGGGTGTTATCCTTGAGCTTCTTTTGTTGAAGGCTGAGGCTCTACTACTTGAGCTACACCACCACATCTGGCTTTTTTGTGTGTGGGTTTGTGGGGGGGGGAGAGGTGGTTTATGAGAGATAAGAATCTCAAGGACTTTTCTGCCCGGGCTGGCTTTGAGTCACGACCATCAGCCCTCAGACTCCTGAATAGCCAGGATGATGGGTGGGAGCCACAAGCTCCTGACTGCCACCATCCATTTATAATTTCTTTGGCCCAGGGCTGTGCCACCCACACTGCACCTCCTTGTTGGGAATGGGAAGCAGACATGAGTGGGTTTGATACTTCAACAGCTTACCTATCTTTGAGCATTGTTCCAGGTCAGTCTGATGGCGGATTCCTCCTTATCCACAGCAATGACTGGGCTCTCTCACAAGAACAAATGTCCCCCGGGAGGTGTCAGGTCTGAGGTCTTTCCTCTGAACCCTGGTCCCTAACCGAAATGAGGGTCTTTCCTGCCTAAGCTGGCTTTGAGTTGAATCGTGATCTTCAGATTTCCACTCCTGATTACTTAGGATGATAGCCATGAGACACTGGCACCTGGCCAAAGATACTTTTCCAAGCCTGTCATTCTATCCACTCAGGAGACTGAGCTCTGAGGACTGCATTTGGATGCACCCTTTTCAGCAAAGTCCATGAGAACTCTTATCACTAACTAAACACCCAAACAAGTTGGAAGTGGAGTTGTGGCTCAAATGGCAGAGTGCTAGCTTTGAGCATAACACAAGGGATGGGACCCAGGCCCTATTTATAAACTTTTTCTAGCATAGACCCACCCAAGAAAGGGAAGCAGGTGGGCACACGGGAGCTCAAAGCTCACACATAATACTCAAGACTCACAGAATAGACCCCATCCTGCTCTGATTCTCTAGATTATATGTCCTAGATTATGGCAGTCTTAGATGGGACTGACTATACACCAAATCAGGACATTCAAGTACAATCTCATAATGAGTATCCCGTGACCTCATCAAGGACTCAAGATCCTTTGACACTGGGCAGTCAGTTGTGGTCTAGTTATCCAGCCACAAGATATGGGATTGAAAGGATTTCTTGGTCAAGGGATGCAGACTGGAGAGCTGTAGGTCCCTCTCTCCCGGAAAGGAGAAAAGGCCTAACCATCCCAGGAATGTTCCTGGGTTGTGAGTATCCTCAATGAAACAACCCTGCTCAGAGCTCAGTGCCTCTGGTTTTCCCACCAGCCTCTAACCAGCCCTGCTCCACCTTCAGTCGGTCCTCTCTGAATCCCAGATCTGTCATCTAGACTAAAGGTTGAGTCAGCAAAGGGACCCACCTCTATCTCTGAGAATGGCCGTCACAGGGCCCTACAGTCCCCTAGAGGAAGTCTTGGGGCAACACGGGTCTAACTTCCCCCCTCATTCTCTGGATGTGCTGTGCCAGTGGCAGGCTTACCTCTGTCTCTTGTCGAGGAATGAACACTGGGGGTGTCATCTTCAGAGTAAGCCAGAAGAAGTCCCAATCCCCAAGGATGTACCACACAGGTATCCAGCAGTGAATGACAGCAAGCTGGTCAATAGTGAACACAAAGTGCCAGGACTTTTAACAGCCATGTGGCTGGGTCGAAGTCTCTATCACTGATGGTCTAAGTTGTCAGGTGAGGTCATGGCTCCAATGGCCTGACACACCTAACCTGGGATCATCCTCCCTCTTCATCTTCTTGCTTATCCCTTGCCACCTCCCTCTTGACACTCCCTCAGCCTATACCTCCCTATCCCTTGGATAATTTCTTCTTATCTGACTAGAAAATAAACTCGGTGGGCTAGGAGAGACTGATATTTGGTGACACACCCTGAGCCCTAGGGTTTACCCAAGGCTGTTTCCCTCTGCAGTCGGTGACCACACAGCTCCTGGATGTCATGAAGTTGCTGAGGGTCAGTGGCTTGGTCCTACATACTGGCTTGAGGCTCTGAAACTGTCCCCACAGTGATTATGAATGGTTGGCTCCCTTGATCCAGGGACTCCAAACCAAGGCATGCATGTTCCGTTCTTCCTTCCTTTTCTCCTTTTCTCCCTCCATCCTTCTCTCCTCTCTTTCTCTTTCCTTTCTTTGTGTCATTCCTGGGCCTTGAACTCAGAGCCTGGGTGCTGTCCCTGAGCCTTTTTTCCTCAAGGCCAACGGTCTACAGCTTGAGCCACTCATCCACTTCTGGAGTTTTCTTTTTGGTAGTTTGTTGTAAATAAGAGTTTTACGGGCTTTTCTTCCTGGGACTTAAGCCTCAGTCCTCCCATCTCAATCTCCTAAGTAGCTAGGATGACAGGTGTGAAGCACCGTCATCCAACTCAAACCAAGATTTCTTCAGGCGCTGTGGAACCTTTCATCTTCTATTACCACCTGGACCTGGCACTCGCTGTAACGGTTTGTTGGATAAATAAATGAGCATCTGTCTATGACAATATTACAGAAAACTCCCATCCAACTCAGGTAAGCATCCTGGGGGTGGAGGGGTTGGTGGGGGAGATGTCGAAGCCTGACATAGCTCTTCCACAGTTCTCCCTCGTCCTTTGTCCTGCCCTCCTGGTGCCACTGCACTTAACTCTTTTGGCTCTGAGGATGTGAGCCACGATGTACTCGCTGGATTCTGGGACCTCTGCGATGCCTCTCTTCTCAAAAATCTTTGTCCAGCGGCTGACCCACAGTTTGGCACTCAATTCGTCCCTCAGGTGAGAATGAGGCACTTGAAGTGAAAGCCTGGCTCAAGGGGCCTCCTCTCCTCCCCCTGGGGCCAGACAGGATGGTCCACCACATCCGGCCCCCAAGTTTCATGTTGCAGAGAAAGGATCCTTGAGGCATTCCGGTTCTCTGAATCTCCCAGATTCCAGTGCAGGTGCTGGGAATCGTCTCTGCTCACAGCTGGCAGGCTGGGGATGGCGAGGTCACCATCTCTGTTCCCCATGATGTACTTGACTGTGGTGGTCACCCTAGAGAAAACCAGAGGAGAATCAGCAGCTGCTAGAGGAAGGCAGTTAAAGCAGGATGTTCATGACAGGAGACGATCTGGCTTGGGAACTCTACCTGTGCCACTTTGAACATCATTGTTTGGCAGCTGAAATCGTCCATCTAATTTGACCCATAATCCCAGTCATTAGTAGTAATTGCCAGCTTAAAGAAAAAATCCTGGAAAAGCTGGCATTTCAGTTGTCCCAATCAAACGTAAAGGCTTCCAAAGTCAGTGGTCCCCTTTTCCTTCCAGACAGCCTACAGCAGGTTACAGAAACTGGCATTCAGCCAGCCCTAGCTAACTGCCATGGCCTGATACTATGCAGGCTTCAGCAGGGGGAATGCATTTGCCTACCACTGCCCAGCTGGAAACGGCCCAGGCAGGACACAGATTGGAGTCTACAGGACTCCAGGGAGGGAGGACTGCCCACCGGTGTAATGCCCTAGGAGGGAATCAATGCCACAAGTGGGGGCCTGGAGACCCCTGCCCAGATGCCCATGGTCACCACCAAAGCCCTGGATAAGTTTCCCCTCTCATCCTTGCTTGTGGTTAACCATGTGCCATGTCACACCATTCGCCACCCACCAGACCCTTTTAACTTCACATCTTCTGCCCTACTCCCCCCATCTCATTCCCTAATTATGATTGGCAGACACATTCCCAACCCTTGAATTAGCTCCAACTCTACACACCAGAGCAGGGTGTCTGGCTGTATGAGTGTGGCTGTGGTCACCGGGAGCACCAGCAGATTCTGGCAGAGCTGGGAAATGTGATCACCCTGTGAGAACTGATGACGGCTGGAGTCGGGAGAATAGGCTGGGTGTGTGTGGGAGGGGGTATGTTCCTCCCAGATATTCATCTTTTCTCTGACCCCCAGTGCACTCCCCTCCTTAGTGTGCTCTTCTGGAACCTTCCTCAGGTGAAAGGGTGACCAAGCATAGAGGACAAGGGCTCACACAGCAAGGGGGTCTATCTTCTGCATCCAACACCTCCAACCCCAGAAAAAAGGAAAAGACCTGAGAAGGCAAGTTTGGAGATGCTGTTCCCCATCTCTGACTAAAGCCACCAGGTTCCCACCAAGGTGAGGAAGGGTGCAGATGGGTGGCTGTGTGGCTCCATTACTCCAGGCCAGGAGCTCTCTGGCGCCCCCTCCTCACCCAACCCTGCATCTTCCCGTTTCCTGGGACACTGGCCACTAGGGACATGAGAGGGATCCTGGGGTTGCCACACACCCTACCCCCACTCCTGGGGTGCATTTGCAGCAGAACCAGGGTGTACTGTGGGATGCAGGAGAGGCACAGGAGGGACAGGAGAGGGGAGGTGGGAGGCACTGGTCCAGGTCTGCAGAATGGGGGAGGCGGTGAGGGGGGGCCGAGGGGTTCGCTGGGCAATATGGTTCCCAGAGTGTGGGCCAGCAGGGTGGCCACTCACGTGTGCTGCTAGGAGAAGCTGTAGGCAGCACTCCAGGTATGGCAGGCCCGGAGTCTGAGGACGAGGGACCTGAACCAGGTCCTGAGACAAGCCAGCCAGGGGTGCGTTATCTCAGCCTGGCAACTGAGAGAGGCTCCCTGGGTCTAGGATGGCAGCGCCATTTTTGAAACGCAGCACCTTGGGAAGGGCCGGGGTCTGAGGGCACATGGTAGGGTGAGTTCGGCCTCTCTTCCCCCTCAGCTGCAGACAACTCAGCTCTCGCCTCATCCTCAGCCAGACCTGTTTCTGCCGATGCCGCTATCACCTCTGCCACTGCTGCCGCCAAGGCTGCCTCTTCAGCTGCCTCCTCCTCAGTGGCCTCCTCCTCTGTGGCGACTGCCAACACCATGAAAATTGGAACCTTGGACTTGGGACAGCTCATGGCCACCACGCCACCGAGAGGCTGCTTGAGGTGATGTGTCTGCTGTGATAGCTCCACATGCTTTGCACTCCCAGTCAGGACCTTCACTTCAATTGAGGCCTCAGCCAGCCAGTCAATAGAGTGGAAGAAAGACAACCTCTTCAGTAAATGGTGCTGGCAAAATTGGTTAACTACTTGTAGAAAACTTAAGCTAGATCCTTATATATCACCCTGCACCAGAATCAACTCCAAATTGATCAAAGACCTTGAACTCAAAGCAGACACTCTGAAAACATTACAGGATGGAATAGGAGAAACCCTAGGTCTCCTTGGCTCAGGCCGAAATTTTCTGAATAGAGATCAGGAAACACAACAATCAAAGAAAGGTTGGACAAATGGGATTGCATAAAGTGGCAGAGCTTCTGCAGGGCAAATGACATAGCTAGCAAGATCAATAGAAAGCCCACGGATTGGGAGAAGATCTTTACTAGCCATACAACGGACAAGGGTCTCATATCTAAAATATACTTGGAACTCAAAAAATTAAACCACCCAACAACAAATCCTCAAAGAAACAACTGCCCAATAAATAAGTGGGCGAAAGACTTAAAGAGAAACTTCTCTGAAGAAAGAAGGATGGCCAATAGACACATGAAGAAATGTTCAACATCCCTAGCCATAAAAGAAATGCAAATCAAAACAACATTGAGATATCACCTCACTCCAGTTAGAACGGCAAAAATCAAGAACTCTAACAACAACAGATGTTGGAGGGGATGTGGACAGAAAGGAACCTTACTTTATTGTTGGTGGGAATGTAAACTTGTTCAACCACTTTGGAAAGCAGTATGGAGGTTCCTCAAAAGACTTCACATAGAACTCCCCTATGACCCAGCAATACCACTTTTGGGCATTTACCCAAATGTTTACAAACAAGACCACACTAAAGCTACCAGCACAAGTATGTTTATTGCAGCATTATTTACCATAACTAAGATATGGAACCAACCCAGATGCCCCTCAGTAGATGAATGGATCAAGAAAATGTGGTATATATGAAGCTATTTCCTCTTATGCATGTACTTACTCCTCTCTGCTCTCTCTCTCTCTGCCTCCACTTCTCTTGCGGGCCACTTCGACCCCTCTGCGTATGCATGCCTGCCACAGAGAGCCCCTGGCCACTGCTACCACCACATTAAGCCCCTGGGCCCTGCCTCCTCTTCCCCTCAGTCCCATCCTTTCCTCTCCTCAGCCCTGCCACCAATTCCCCTCAGCCCCGCCCCCACCCTTGCCTAAAAGAGCAGCCCTGACTGGGCCCTAAGGCTTCCAGGCCATGGGAATTGCCTCACCTCAGCTCAGCACTCCCCGCCAACCCTAACACTTGCCCAGGGAATCAAATCTCCCCTCAGCCCCACCACTGGAGGAGACTCTTCTCCATTCCTCTCCACTCCACACATCAAGCAGGTACACAATGACCTCTGTGTGTATGTATGTAGGTGTGTGAGTGTGAGTGTGTGTGTGTGTGTGTGTGTGTGTGTGTGTGTGTGTGAGAGAGAGAGAGAGAGAGAGAGAGAGAGAGAGAGAGAGAGAGAGAGAGAGAGAGAGAGATTATTGGGGATAACTACCTCAGAACCTAGCACCCCTTGGGATGACTCAGCACATCGAACATTTCAAAGAACAGCACAAAGCACCCTGTGTGAAGGACTCAGCACAGTGCTCCCTTTGAAGGACTTAGCATATAGTAACCTTTGGGATGACTCAACATGCAGCTCCCTTTGAAAGAGGAAGTCCATAGCACGCAGTGTATAGGACTCAGTTCATGGCACACTTTGAAAAACACAGCACGTAGCACTCTTTCCCAGGACTCAGCACATTGCACCCTGTGTTAAGGCTCCACACACACCACTCTTTGAAGGGCTGAGTATGTAGCACCCTGTGTAAAACATTCAGTGGACAGCACCCTTTAAAGCACTCAGCACATAGCAGTGTTTTGAAGGACTCAGCACATACCACCCTGTGGAAGCCCCATTTGAAGGACAGTACAGAGCACCCTGTATAAAGGACTCGGCACACAGCACTCGAAAAACTCACCTCATCTCACTCTTCTCAAGGATGCAGCACATTGCACCCATTGGGATGACTCAGCTTACAGCCCCCTTTGAAGGCGTCAGCAAAAGTACCCTGTGTAAAGGACTCGGCCCACAGCACCCATTGAAAAATTCACCTGTCCCTCTCTTCTCAAGGGCTCAGCACATAGCATCCTTTGGGATGAATTAGCATACTGCACCTTTTGAAGGACTCAGCATAAATACATTGTGTAATGGACTCAGCACACAGCACCCTTTGAAAAACCCAGCACTGCCCACTCTTCTCAAGGACTCATAATATAGCACCCTTTGTGATGACTCAGCACACAAAATGCTTTTTGAGGACTCAGCAAAAATCCCCCATGTAGGAAGGACTCAGAAAACTGTACCCTTTGAAGGACTCAGCATAGAGCTGTATGTCACAAGTTCAGCTGTCATTAGAATTAGGGTGCTTTCTTCTGTATCACCATTCTTCAGAAACACTTCACAAATCCTACTAGTTCACCTTTAACTAACCTATGTTTTGTGGAAGAGGGTCAGCTGGGGGTCTTGAACTCACAGCGTGGGGGCCCAGTCTCTGAGCTCTTTGGTTCAATGTTAGAGCTCTACCACTTTGAGACATGGCTCCAATTTTGTTTTTTTTTTGTGGGAGGGGATTGTTCTTTGACAGGCCTTACAGTAATCAGGAAGGCCAAGTTGGAGTGTCCATGGCCAAAGGCTCTTAGCTTGGCCTGGAGCTGACCTCTCCCTTCCTTGTTCTCCTGTAAGGCGGGCCTCCTGGAACTCTCTTGGCCTAGGGTGAAACAGATCTGCTCTGGAATCAACATTCACAGTGGGCAAAAGTCAGCTTGGGCCTGGTCACTTCCCCCAATTGAACTCTAGATGACAATAGTCCCCCACGATGGCACGTGGCCGCATGTCCTACATCTGGCTACAAGGGGGCAAGAGTCACCCACCATAGGGATTGTACCTGCGAGTTGTGTTTACTCTTGCTTCCCTGGGGCCCCCATCATGCTTTGAAGCCACCCTGGATGGGAATGTACTTGAGAGACTTACCTACAATTAACCATCAAAAAGCAAGTGGGGCTGTGGCTCAAGTAGAAGAGCACTAGCCTTGAGCAAGAAAACTCAGGGATAGAGCCTAGGCCCTGAGTTCACACACACACACACACACACACACACACACACACACACACACACACAAGAATGCAAAAGCAGATTTCTACACTGCAGTCTTTGAGTATTTTTTTATTTGGGGGAACAGAATGGCTAGAACATCAGCTTTCCCCCATCACAGCTCCTTGACTGGGTCAAGGTCTATCCTGGTCCTTTGGGGCTCCTTTTACAGAATCGCCAAGATGCCTTCAAAAGGTGTCACATGCTAGGCACTGGTGGCACATGCCTGTCATTCTAGCTACTCTGGAAGTTGAGATTAGAGGACTACAGTTCAAAGCCATTTTGGGCAGGAAAGTATGTGAGACTCTTATCTTTGATGAACCATCAGAAAACAAGAAGTGGCACTATAGTTCAAGTCGTGGAGTGTTAGCCATGAGAAAAAGAGCTCAGGGACAGTGGCCAGGCCCTGAGTTCAAGCCCCAGGACTGGAAGAACAAATCTTTGTTGGAGGCTTGTTTTCCCTTTGAAAACAATTCATTCTTTGTGATAAGCATAATATGGGCCTCTTCCCTGGCCACCAATGGTCCATTAGATGTCCGTTGAATATTGTCCACCTCCCAGCAGCCTCTGCCCTACCCGACCCGCAGTTTACTCTTCCCATCACCTGGCAGATGGAGTCCTGAGAGAAGGCCACCTGGCCACCTACTTGTGGTGGCTCCTGAGGCTTTTGAGAGTCAGTATGTCACATAGAGAGTCATCATCTGCATCAGTCTACAGAAGAAAGGGAGGGAACACTCCTTGCCTGAGCCTGTGAGCTGTGGGTGATCTGCATGTGTGGCTTCTGCAGCAGGATGTGCTCCATGGGGGAGTCCTATATGGGGTAGGGAACCCCGACCTGTCCTTTGGCAGTTTCCACACTGCTTTGAAGTGGCAATTCTTCAAAACCTTTCTGCTCCTCCCTCATGTTGACCACCCCAGAGCCTGAGGTGTCTGAAGCAGTGGTGGTGGCGGGGGACTCAGTCTGTGCTGGCATTTGGTGCCTGCTGTCCATGCCTTCCCCTGAGAGGAACCACAGGGGCTCCCAAAACTCTCTCCTCTTCATCTTCTCCTGGGACAGCCAGCACATGTGCTCAGCTTTCTCCTGACCCAGCTCATCCAGGATGAATATCTGCTCTTTACACGCCACGAGGGAGTTCTCGATGGTGCAGATGTGTGCCAACATCTGGCTGCATCGATGGTGGAGCTCATCCACTGGACTCCCGAAGTCCACCACAATAGGCAGGTCATGGACAAAGCAGATTTTCTTCTCAGACGCCCACGTGTCCTGCTTCCCATCTCCACATATGTTGTGGTGTCAGCTCACAGGGTGGGGTGACAGTGGCTCCAGTTTTCTCTGGCACTAAGCTGCCAGGTGGACTGGGCACCCGCAGTGGGACTGCCACTCTTGGTGCAGGAGTTTCTTTCTCCCTGTGGATTTCAGCCAGGAGAGGGCCCCCTCTCGGTTTGGGGGATGTCTCCATCCTCTGTGATGCTCACATCTGGGGGAGTTGCCTCCTCAACTTTTGCTTCTCCAGGGCTCTCAACTTTCCCTTCCCCAGGTAAAGCCAGGAAGCTCAGCTGGGCCTGAAGGCTCTCCTCCTCTGGTCTGGTCACTTCCAGGCACTTGAGGGTATCCTGCCACTTTGAGACTACCACCTGGTCCCACAGTTGGTAGGCCTACACTTGCTTCAGCTGCTCCAGCAGCTGGGTCTGCCTCTCTAGGTGCTGCCTATCTAGGGCCTCCTTGTCAGAGCTCAGCTACTCATTGGAGGTGTTGTGCAGCTCACAGGTGTCTCTGAGCTCCTGCAGCTGAGCCAGGGACTGCTCCTGCAAATCCTGCAGCTCCCAATCTGCTTGGCTCTCTCTCTCAGCCACCTCTTTCCATTCCTCTATCTTCTCCTCTGTGTGGTCCAGCTCTTTCCACAGATGTTCCTTCATCTGCTGCTCTGAGTCCAAGATGCTGCCTAGCTTCTCCTCACTGATC
>NW_027204500.1:0-26583 GCF_024711535.1 Dipodomys merriami
CCTTTTCAGTAGAGTCTTACTAGAATAATCCTTAATATAATAATCCTTTGGTATTTTAAGCTAACAGTTCCCTTTAGGAAAATCTGTTTAACTCTTTTGTATATGATTTGACTTTGAAACATATTGCAAGCTTCTTGTCCCTGTGCTCTTGAGCTCAAGGCGAGCACTCTGCCACTTGAGCTCCAGCGCCACTTCCAGTTTTCTAGTGGTTTTATCTGAGATAAGAGTCTCACCGACTTTCCTTCCTGGACTGGCTTTGAACCTCGATCCTCAGCCTCCTGAGTAGCTAGGATTACAGGCCACTGGCACCGGCACTAGAGGTAGTTTAAAAATAAGATTTTGTTATTATTAAAGTGTTTTGTACAGGGGTTACCATTTCTTAAGTAATGAGTACATTTCTGTTTTGGAACTTTGTCACCTCTTCCTGTTAGCAGTACTTTTGAAAATAACTTAAAATATTTGCCTAACACGTAGTAAGCGTTTGAACAAACTCTTAAAGCTGTTTACTAGCAGAAAGAAGCATATAAACCAACATAATAGTATAAGGATGGAGGGGACAAGTAGAGAAATTAAGGTTCTTAGAACTATTGGTTGATTATTCTGTTATTGTCTTAAACCCTCATTATTATAGATTATGAGTCCAGATTTTCTATTCTGTAATGCTTACACAGATAGATACTAGGGTCAGCTCTTGTATTTGCAGTCAACTTGTTTTCTAATTAAAATGTTTTGTATTTGTCCTCCTCCTCTCTGAGATTAGGACTAAGACCCTGGTAATCTGATACTTTTGCTCATTGGCTTGGTGCTCTACCACCTGAACCACAACTCCAACCCCATGTTTTTGAAATTTCAAATAGAAATGTTATTTAACTCTTGGAACATACTAGTGCTTGGTGGCTTGAAAGATTGAAAACTAATAAAGGAACAGGTAACCCCATGTGATTCAGCCATACAATTGATGTATGTGTTCATTATACATTTCAGAGTGGGAAGTGTTGCTTTAAACTTTTGTTAATGTCAGCTTTTACATTACTCTGTTTATGCTTTCTAGAATGTCATTTAGAATTGTGAAGTAGATTGACATTCTTTTTTTAAATAATTTTTTATTGTGAAGATACTGTACAGAGGGGTTACAATCACATGAGCAAAGTAATAAGTACATTTCTTACCAAGCATTATTGCTTCCTCCTTTGTTTTCCCCCTACCATCCCTTCCCTCCCACCTATACAACTTACCCCCCCCCAAATTGTAAAGTTCATTTTTCTTTTTTTGGGGGGGAGGTCCGGTCATGGGGCCTGAACTTTGGGCCTGGGCACTGTCCCTCAGCTCTTCAGCTCAAGCCTAGCACTCTACCACTTGAGCCACAGTGCCACTTCCGGCTTTTTTCTTTTTGCTTATGTGGTGCTGAGGAATCGAACCCAGGCCTCATGCATGCAAGGCAAGTGCTCTACCACTGAGCCACCTTCCTAGCCCTTAAAGTTTGTTTTTTGACATAGCATCTTGTACATGTCATTGTTGCAATGGGTCAACCTGTATCCCTGTTTAAACAATTTATTTTTTCCCTTCTGCTTCCCAAATTATACCAACATCAAATTCAGTGAAAATGGGTTATACCGTGGGGGAGGGACATAGAAAAAAACAAAAAAAAATCATGTGGTACCTTATAAATACGTTACAAACAATAGCAAGAAAGAAAAAAAAACCACTTGATTCCTTATCTTGGTGTTCATTTCACTTAATATCATCTTATTTGACCTTTTCTGCTTGTCTCAGATATATAGTAGTTATAGCAAATAAGGAAAACCAATGGGACATATGTTTCTTTGAACCTGGCTTGCTTCACTTATTTTTTTTTCTTTTTTTTGGGTTCGGTCGTGGGGCCTCAACTATGGATGGGCCTGGCCGCTGTCCCTCAGCTCTTCAGCTTAAGGCTATCGCTCTACCACTTGAGCCACAGCGCCACTTCCAGCTTTTTTCTTATGTGGTACTGAGGAATCAAACCCAGGGCCTCATGCATACAAGGCAAGCGCTCTACCCCTGAGCCACCTTCCCAGCCCCTAATATAATTTTTTTCCAAGTCTTTCCATTTCCTAACAAATGGGGCAGTGTCATTCTTTCTGATAGAAGCATAGAATTCCATTTTATATATAACACATTTTTTTGATCCATTCATCTACTGAGGGGCATCTCGTTGGTTCCATATATTACCTATGGTAAATAATGCTGTAATAAACATAGTTGGGCTGGTAGCATGGTCTTGTTTGTGATCATTTGAGTAAATGCCCAAAAGTGGGATTGCTGGGTCGTAGTGGAGCTCTTCGTGGAGTCTTTTGAGGAATCTCCATAGTACTTTCCAAAGTGGTTGAACAAGTTTACACTCCCACCAACTATGGAGTAGGATTCTCTTCTGTCCACATCCCCTCCAGCATCTGTTGGTATTAGAGGTCTTGATTATAGCCATTCTAAATGGGGTGACGTGGTATTTCAATGTTGCTTTGATTTGCATTTCTTCTATGGCTACAGAGGTTGAGCATTTCTTCATGTAGATTTTGACATTCTTTATGTGAAATACTTGGATTAAGATAAGTTTAAGAATTGAGAATTTGGGGATTTGAGGAAGTTAATGGTGGTACATATTCCATGTGTTTTGCTACTGCTAGCATGGCACATAACTTTCTGTAGAGAAATTATAGAAACATGACTGCGTAAAAGAAATGACTGAATTAGCTTTGGTTTTGCAACAAAGTGAATTTGAAAAAGACACCTTTGTTTTATGGAACTTCTTAGGTTTCAGAGTTGGGAATAAGATTTGGAACCTGTAAAATGTCTGATTTTATATCTTCAGCTGTCTTGAATGTGTTATCAACTTATTCAGATGTGTTGAAGTGTATATGACTGAATGATGGTAATTTTTTTTAATGTTTCTTTTAGGTAGATGAAGTTCCTGATGGAGCTGTAAAACTACCTACAAACTACCCATTTTCTTTTTTGGAACTCATGAGACGTAAGTCCTGTTAGCTTTTCGATGCAAATTAGAAGTTTCAGGATTGTGCATAAAATGAAAAAGTAGAAATTAATTTAAAGAGGAATAGGAAAGAAATACAAAACTTTAAAATTATGTTTGAACTTTAGAATAAATTTTCAAGCTACCTCTTTGTGTTGAGGAAGCACTATGTATGTTTTACTTTTAGATAGTAAAGGCACTGTAGGTTTAATTTTGATTGAAAGTTTAATTTTCTTAATCAGGGAAGGAAGCAAAAGAATGGTGGAAAGTTTGTATGGGAAGTTTTTACAGGACATTCAATATTTCTGTTCAGTAAAATTACATGGACTTTCTTCTCCCCCCCCCCATTCTGGGATTTGAATTCAGTGTCCTGTACTTGGTAGGCAGGTGCTCTACCATTGAGTCATGCCTCTGGCCCAACTAAGTGATTTCTTCTTTTTTTGTCAGATATGGGGCTTGAACTCTGGGCCTAAACTCTGTCCCTGTGCTCTTCAGCTCAAGGCTGGCATTCTACCGCTTAAGCCACAGTGCCACTTCCGGTTTTCTAGTGGTTTATTGGAGATAAGAGTCTCACGGAGTTTCCTGCCTGGGCTGGCTTTGAACCTCTATCCTCAGATCTCTGCGTCCTGAGTAGCTAGGATTACAGGCGTGAGCCACCAGTGCCTGGCCCAACTAAGTGATTTCCATAAGGATTATTTTATATTATGCTTTAGGCCTTAGGCTATATTGTACAAAATACGAGAAGATGAAATCTGGACAGTTCCTTTGAGTGTACTAGAGGCTTATGGGTAGTAGAGCCATTCTGATTTGTTCTACTGTCCCTAGTGGATATGGGCACAAACTGATTTGGTGAGACAATTTTAATTTTTCAAAAATTAGCTGAAAATTGAGCTGTTACTTTTATATGCATAAGATTTTCTGGGAGCTATCTCATGGGTTTCCAATGATTATATTTGTATATACCTATCATTTAGTAGCCTTCTAAGTACTATATAATTTGACTGGTTTTGAACTTAAAATAATTTCTGTAGCTTAGGCTTGCTTATTTGGGATGAAGAGAAACAAAGCTTGGTATTCCTCTTCTAATTATAATTATATTCCTAGAAATGGCTACAATGACAATGTCTGATTTAATGTTTCTTAGCAACCAGCTTTCAGTTATTAATGTGTATGTGTGGTACTGAGGTTTGAACTCAGCCTCTTGCTTACTAATCAATTATCCTTCAGCCCTTTTAAATTCTGGTTGTTTTTGGAAAGGGGGTTGTATTTTTGCCTCAGGCTAGTCTTGGACTACAGTCCTACCTGCCCCTCCAGTAACTAGGATTATAATCCTGTACCATTATCCTAGCTCTCACATAATTTTTTCAACAGTTATATTTTGCTGTGATAATATACACAAAATGTATACCACTAAGTTGATTTTAATAGGAATTTCATTAGATTTTAGCAGTTTCTTGTATTCATGATCATTCCATTCTCTTCAGTTCTAAACAACCACTAATCTACACGGTTGAATCACCATTTCTGGCCATTTCATGTTAGTGGTATTATAAAATACCACAAATTATTATTTTTTTGAAACTTAAAAAAATTGTCTTTAGTTGTACAAAGGGATTTCAATTCAAGAAATTGATAAATTTGTAAGTACAATGCATCTTTTTTGTGGGGGGCGCCTGAACTCTGGGCCTGGGTGCTCTCCCTCAGCTCTTCAGCTCAAGGCTAGCACTCTACCACTTGAGCCACAGTGCCACTTCGGTTTTTTTCTTTTTGATTATGTGGTGCTGAGGAGTTGAACCTAGGGCCTCATGCATGCAAGGCAAACGCTCTACCACTAAGCCACCTTCCCAGCCCCTAAAGAAACATTTCTTAGGGCTTATCCAAGACTTTCTGAGTCAGTCTGTGTGCTATGGAGTTCAACAATCTAACAAGCCTTGGGGATGATCCTGAGCCATACCAAATTTACAAATACTGTATTAAATGTAGCTGGCATTAGTTGAATTTTCTTTGGAGGGGAAGGGAGGCAGTTTGGGGCTTGAACTCAGGGCCTGGGCACTGTCCCTTAGCTTTTTTGTTTAAGACTAGCACCCTACAGTCACTAGAGCCACAGCGCTAATTCTTGCTTTTTTGTTTATGTGGTACTGAGGAATCAAACCTAAGGCATCATGGCATGCTAGGCACGCACTCTACCACTAAGCTACGTTCCCAGTCTCCAATTTTTTATTTTTGTAACTTTAAAAAATTCTTTCTGAGTGGTGGGGCTGGGAAGGTGGCTCAGAGTTCAGGCCCCATGACCAGACCTCCCCCCCAAAAAAAAAATTACTTCTGATTTCTCTGATTTTAAGAAATTTTGTAAAATATTTATATACGCGTATGTATATATATACACATTCTTACAGTTTTATAGGGCACTTGTGTAGACCATTGTTACTTCTTTTTTTTTTTAACAGTCTTGGAGATCCAATGAGATCCTAGTTCATACAAGGCAAGTGCTCCTTCAGTGAGCTAAAACCTCCAGCATTAGGTTACTATTTTAAATTTAAAAGTGACTATTCTTTCCCCAACATTAAAAAATGGAGAACTTTTATTTTCAATGCTGAAGATTTAACCTAGGGTCTTGAACTTGCTGAGCAGTGTTACCACTTGGAAGCATATGTAGCCCAAAGTCTGTATTTAAATCACAGCATTACACTGGGTACCTAAACTTATTAGGTATTACTTGGTTAATTAGGTATTAAGATGGTTAAGGGGGAAAATGAGGCTATTAATAATCAAGAAATTAATGCCTGGGAAGGTAGCTCAGTGGTAGAGTCCTTGCCTGCACGAGGCCCTGGGTTCCTCAGCACCACTTAAGCACCACATAAGCAAAAAAAGCTGGAAGTGGCACTGTGGTTCAAACGGTAGAACGCTACCCTTGAACTGAAGAGCTGAGGGACAACGCCCAGGCCCAGAGTTCAGGCCCATGACTGACCAAAATAAAGGAAATTAAGATATATTCAAATTTAAAAATACCTGCTTTAATAGCTAGGATATGGAAACAACCTAGATGCCCCACCACAGATGAATGGATCCAAAAATTCTGGTATCTATACACAATGGAATATTATGCAGCCATTAGAAATGACAAAATAATGGCATTTGCAGGGAAATGGATGGAGCTAGAAGGAATCATGTTGAGCGAGGTAAGCCAAGAAAGAAGAGACAAATGGTACATGGTCTCCCTGATAAGCGGATGCTAAATCCAAAACGTTAGGCGATATGACAAAACTAGCAGGGCTTAAGAAACAAAGAACTCCCACTCATCTGGTTGAACCACTACTAAATATCCCCATGCTGCTGATCACATATATGGTATATAACATATGAACACCGTTATATGTTACAGACTGTGATAGACAATTTGCTCCAGGAAAGTTAGAATGAACTTGTGACTTTAAATGAACATCATTATTCCACAATACTGTGAAATTCCAGAAATTATTTAATCACTTAATCAAAATTTAAAAAAAAAGAACCTTGGGTAAGGGAGGGAGGGGAGGATGGTAGGGGGAAAACAATGGAGGGGGTAACAATGTTCAAGAGGAAGTGTACTCAATACCTCACTCATGTAACTGTAACACTCTGTATAGTACCTTTACAATAATAATAATTTTAAAAAACCTGCTTTAAGCTGGGTGCCGGTGGCTCACACCTGTAATCCTAGCTACTCAGGAGGCTGAGATCTGAGAATCGTGGTTCAAAGCCAGCCCAGGCAGGCAAATCCGTGAAAATCTTTTTTTTGGGGGGGAGGGGGGTCAGGTAGTGGGGCCTGAACTCTGGGCTTGGGCGCTGTTCCTCAGCTCTTCAGCTCAAGGCTAGTGCCACATCGCTACTTCTGGCTTTTTTTCTTTTTGCTTATGTGGTGCTCAGGAATCAAACACATTGCCTCATGCATTGCAAGGCAAGTGCTCTACCACTGAGCCACCTTCCCAGCCCCAAGTCTGTGAAAATCTTATCTCCAATAAACCACCAAAAAACTGGAAGTGGCACTGTAGCTTAAGTGGTAGAGCTCTAGCCTTGAGTTGAAGAGCTGAGGGACAGCGCCCAAGCCTTGAGTTCAAGCCCCACGACCTCCCCCCTCCCCGAAAAAAAAATAAAACTACCTGTTTCATAAAAATTTAGGGGCATTTTTATTTCAAAGTATACTTTAATGTTTTTGATCTTCAGTGTTTTGTTTTGTTTTTTTTTTTGCTAGTCCTAGAGCTTGAACTGAGGGCCGGGGTGTTCTATTCAAGGTTAGCACTCTACCAGTTGAGCCACAGATTCATTTCTGGAGGTCAGAGTTTTATAGACTTGCCTGCTGGTCTGGCTTCAAATTGTGATCCTCAGCTCTCATCCTCTCAGCTTACTTAGTAACCAGGATTATAGGCAGGAGCCACTGGTGCCCAGCTATTATCATTGTTCTTTTAAGTATACCATTTACATTTGCAAAGTCAGTACCTCCCAAAAGCTTGGAGAGTAAAGTCATGGGTTGATGATGAATTTGCTTTGTAACACTTGACACAGGATTTAATACAAGTCGATTACAGCAGTCACATTTGCCTATTTTATGTGACTTTCAGCAAATTCCTTACATTTGTGTCCTTCTGAATTTGTAAAATAGGGATTTCATCTATCTTAGAACTTTAGGACACAGCTAAGGTGCTTTCATAAATAATTACTTAGACTAATGCTAAGTATGTGTTGAATAAAATGCCAGTAAGAATTGTATGGCTTTGAAAGGCTTGTTTTGGGAGCAATACTTGCTGGGATTTATAAATTAATAGTAACATTGCATATTTTTTTTGTAAGGCTGTTATTGTAGTGTTACTAAGTTTAGATCAGCTCAGTTTGAATTTTGCTAAGTAGTTTTGCTAATTGAGAGAATGTCTTCGAACTCTCCATACTCTTGAAAATTTAGTCATACTTTGCTGCTTTTATCTCTTATTAATGTTCAACTTTAGAAACTTAAAAAATACTATATAGTATATGTAGTGTATAGTATGCATATAATTTTTTTTTAATTTTTTATTGTGAAGATACTATACAGAGGGTTACAGTTACATGAGCAAGGGAGCAAGTACACTTCCTATTGAGCATTGCTACACCCTCCATTGTTTTCCCGCTAGCATCCCTTATCTCCCTACCTTCCCCGAGGTTCTTTTTTTTTTAATTGTGATTAAGTGATTACATAATTTCCCAAATTTCACAGTATTGTGGAATAATGATGCTCATTTAAAGTCACAAGTTCATTCTAACTTTCCTGGAGCAAATTGTCTATCGTGGTCTATAACATATAACGGTGTACACATATGCATATAATTTTTAATTACTGTAAATTTACAGAGATTTCATAGTTGTATTTTCATACATGCATATAATATACATTGTTGAAATTATGTTCATTTTTTTTGGGAGAGGGTTAGTTGTGGGACTTGTGAACTCTGGGCCTGGGCTCTGTCCCTTAGCTCTTCAACTCAAGGCTAGTGATCTGCCACTGGACCCACCATGTTACTCCAATTTTTTGCTGATTTATTGGAGATTAGAGTCTCAATAGACTTTCTGGCCTGGGCTGGCTTTGAACTGTAATCCTCAGATCTCAGCCTCCTGAGTATCTAGGATTACAGGCATAGCCACTGGCACCCAGCTTGTCCTTTCTCCTTCTGCTGGTCGTCTTTCCCCATCATTCTACCTTTTACTGTCATAGCATCTATTTATTTATTGAGCCAAGCCTGGGCCTTCACTCAGGGCTTGGGCACTGTCTCTGATTTCTCTCTCTCTCTCTCTCTCTCTCTCTCTCTCTCTCTCTCTCTCTCTCTCTCTCTCTCTCTCTCTCTCTCTCTCTCTCTCTTTTGCTCATGGCTTGTACTTTACCGTTTGAGCTGTAGTTCCACTTTGGAATTTTTGGCAGTTAAAAGTCTCATGATCCTCAGCTCTTACCTTCCCAACATGTTAGGATTACAGGTATGAATCACTCCTGCCTGACTTGTTATAAAATTTTAGTAAACATCCTTTTTAAGATTTGTTTCATATTTTGTGATTTTATAATAGGTAAATGAAGCAGCAAGTTAGAGTTGATAAGTTGAAAATGAAACGTTTTGTTTAGAAAATACTACTTAATAAATATAAATGACTTGATCTTGATGTCCTTGTGTCTGATAGGCCTTCATATTTTGATTATGGCCCCTTTGGTTTGACTTAAAAGTTCTAAGTTTGGGCTGGGAAGATGGCTCAGTGATAGAGTGCTTGCCTTGCATGCCTGAGGCCCTAGGTTCGATTCCCTAGTACCACATAAGCAAAAAGAAAAAAGCCGGAAGTGGCGCTATGGCTCAAGTGCAGCGCCCAGGCTCAGAGTTCAGGCCCTATGACTGGAGCCCCCCCCCCAAAAAAAAAAACGTTCTAAGTTTGTGGTGACTTTGTATGGGCTTTCTTATGGGCATCCATACTGTTTAGTAAAAAGGTAAAATCAGATACATAACTGCTTTTCTATATATTTGCAAAAGAACTTCAATCCACATAAGTTTACTGTTAGATTTGGAATTTACTGCTTAATTTTCTCATTGCTTTTAAAAAGCAAATAATAAAAGGAAAGTTCTAAAGAGAAAGAATAATATTTTTATATTTTAGAATTTCTAAACCTGTTGTGTTCTGATTTTTTTTCCTCTGAACTTTCACAATTTTCCTTCCTTCATTCCTTCCTTTCTCTCTCCCTTTCCTCTCTCCCTCCCCTCTCTTCTTTCCTTCTTCCCTTTCCTCCCTTCTTTCCTCCCTTTAATCTCTTTCTCGAGCTGGTACCAGTACTTGAACTCAGGGCCTAGGCATTTTCCTTTAGTGTTTTTGTTTTTGGTGCAAGGCTGGTGCTCTTATACTTGAGCCACAGTTTCACTTCTGCCTTTTTGATAGTTAATTGTAGATAAGTGTTTCATGGCCTTTTCTGCTTGAGCTGGGTTCTAACCATGAACCTCAGATCTCAGCCTCCTGAATAGCTAAATTACAGGTGTGATCCATGGGTTCTTGGCTTCACAATTTTTTTGTATTTGTTATGAAAATGTAATTAGATTATGTCCTATTTCCATTTTGCATATAAAACACTTTTTGTAGGCCATTTGAAAATGGAACATTTCTAAGAGAAAACCATAGCCACAGCCACCATAAGGTGTTCCTTGGTAACTAGCGGTGCGGTCTCTAGGCTAATTTATGTACTATTCAGGAATCTTAGGGGATTGTATCCCCATGGAGAGTTATTTTGTTCATCAGCTTTGTTTTTGACTTATCAGTCTTGAGCATATTCTTTACCCCACCTATACTTCGAATTGATTGTGAAGATCAAACATTGAGCAGTATATTTACTGTTACAATATTTATTTTATTTTTTTGTGTGTGCTGATGCTGAATATTGAATTCAAGGTCTTATACTCTTGCTTGGCTTTTTCAGTGGCCTGGTGTGTGCTACTACTTGAGCTACATCTGCACTTCCAGGATTTTTCTCGTTAATCGGAGAGTCCCTTGGACTTTTCTCCCTGGCTGGCTTCAAATCAACATCAGACTGAGCCTCCTGAGTAGCTAGATTACAGGCATGAGCCACTGGTCCCAGACTTTTAAAATATTGCAGCCTCCTGGCTACTTAGGAGAACTGAGATCTGAGTATCTTGGTTTGAAGCCCAAAGAAAAGTGCTTGGGAATCCCAATTAACCATCAGAAAAGCAGATTGGAGTGTGTGACTCAAGTGATGGAACACCAGCTGTGAGCAGAAAAAAGACAGCAAGAGTATGAAGCCTTGCCTTGAGTTCAAGCCCTCACTATTGACACAGAAAAAGTGCTCAAACAATAGATTGATAGGTCCATTTAGCAAAATGTATTAAATAATTACTGACATGAAAATGTGTTCATATTTAATTAGAAGTATATAATGATGTTTAAATTAGGTACTTTCTGTTTTTTCACAGTACTAGAGTTTGAGCTTGAGCTTTGAGGCATTGAGCCTGGTTCGTTTGCTTGGCTGGTTCTCTACCACTTGAACCATGCTTCCAGATCATCTCTGCTGGTTATTCAGACTTGGTGATTTTTTTTCTCCCCAGCCTGGCTTTGTCCAGTTTGGGGGAGAAGTTTTTTTTTTTTTTTTTTTTTTTTTTTTTGTCGTTCGTGGGGCTTGAACTCTGGGCCTGAAAAGCCTGTTCAATTAAACTGAATGAGACCAGGTGCTGGTGATTCCTGCCTCTAATAGCCACATGAGGCTGAGATCTGAGAATTGAGGTTCTTAGCCAGTCTGGGCAGAAAAGTTCACGAGAATCCCATTTTCAGTAAACAGTGGAGCTATGCCTCAAGTGGTCTAAAGCTGTAGCATTGGGCACAAAAGTTCAGGGACAGTGCCCAGGCTCTGAGTTCAAGGCCCAGGATCTGTACCAAAAAAAAAGTTCATGTAAATGAGTTGGTGTTATGGATCTAGGAACTCATTACTGAATTAATAAAGTATATCAGATTGACATGTAGTTCTGTGGTTTAGTGCTTGACTTGTTTCTGTGAGACCTGGATGCAATCCTTAGTACTGTAAACGAAAAAAAAAACAGTAGTATTTGGAATAAAATATAGCCTACTTTATCCCTACCTCTAAACAGAAAACATTTATTGTTCTGCAAAGAAATGGAACCTAAAAATATTTTAGAAGCCAGGTGGCTGGTGTTTCACACCTATACTCCTAGCTATTCAGCCTGAGATATGAGGATCAAATTTCTAAGACAGCCTGGAAGAAAAGTCTGTGTGGCTCTCTTGTGTTCCAAGCTGGAAGTGGAACTATGGCTGTAGTAGAGTGACTGTAGCCTTAAGTAAAAAAGCTAAGCAATAGTGGGAGGCTCTGACTTCAAGCCCAAATATCTGTATACATACTCCCCCCAAAAAGACTTTTCCAACATTTGTTCTGCCAGTACTTAGAGCCTTCTCATGTGTTGGTAAGATTGTGTTCATTGAAATGAATTCATCAGACTTAATATCCTTGTCTTCCCTTTAATTTGTATTTTATGAAATGCATCATATAATAGTGTTATTTTAGTAATGCACTATGTATATATTTATTTGAGGTTGCATTGCACTTATTATCTTCTTCTGTTTTAGTGCTTTTTTAGGACCAAAGGATATATTTCCTTACTCAGAAAATAAGGAAAAGTATGGCAAACCAAATAAATAAAAAGGCTTCAATGAAGGCTTATGGGAGATAGATAACAATCCAAAAGTGAAATTTTCAAGTGTACAGGTGAGTCATTGGATACCCACTTAGTTTAGTATTATTTATTCAGTCTTGGAGGAAAAAATATCATCATAGGTAGAGGAAAATAAGATGGCATTTAAGACTCTTAGTAATTTTGGATTAAATTGTGTTCTTATTTATGGAATAAACTTTGACTTTTTATGTCTAGATGAACTACTGAAATTATTATACTGCTAATGAGACCTCAGAAAACTGAGAAATGCTTGGTTATTTACTCCTAAGAATAAAGTTTAATATATTAGATTTAAAGCCATATATACTGTCTTTTTTTTCTTTATTTATTTATTTTTTGTCAGTTGTGGGACTTGAACTCTGGGTCTGTGCACCATCCCTGAGCTCTTCAGCTTAACGCTAGAGCTCTACCACTTGAGCCACAGCACCACTTCCAGTTTTCTGGTAGTTAATTGGTGATAGAGTGTCAGGGACTTCCCTTGCCCAGGCTGGCTTTGAATCTCGATCCTCAGATCTCAGCCTCTTGAGTAGCTAGGATTACAGGCGTGAGCCACCAGTGCCTGGCTTCTACTATATTAGCTCTCAGACATTTCCATACATGCATACAAATCGTTGAAAATAAGTTTTATTCTATTTTCATACATGTGTAAAGTACTTAATTTGCCCTCTCCTTGTCCCTCTTCCCTCCTGCTAGTACCTGATCACCCAGAAGAGCCTA
Organism: Dipodomys merriami; assembly: GCF_024711535.1. NCBI lineage: Eukaryota > Metazoa > Chordata > Mammalia > Rodentia > Heteromyidae > Dipodomys > Dipodomys merriami. Next base: position 12,952 of record NW_027204500.1, read on the forward strand.
TATTACTTTCCTATCATTCATTTTTTAAGTGTGTATTACACAAAGGAATTTTGCCATGTTATTTCACATATATACATATATGCTATGTTCAGTTCAAGATATTTTTTTGGAGGGGTCAGTTGTGGGGCTTGAACTCTGGGCTTGGGTGCTGTCTCTGCGCTCTTCAGCTCAAGGTGACAGACCGGGGGGTTGTGTGTGTGTGTGTGTGGTGTGTGGTGAGTGTGCGAGTGTGAGTGTGGGTGATGGGTGGTATGTGTGAGCGTGAGTGGTGTGTGTGTGATGTGATTGAGTGTGTGTGTGGTGTGTGTGGTATGATTGAGTGACTGAGCATGTGTGGTGTGTGTGTGGTGTGGTATGAGTGTGAGCATGTGGTGTGAGTGTGGTGTATGTGGTGTGAGTGGTGTGATTGTGAGCAAGCATGTGTGGTGTGTGTGATTGAGTGTGAGTGTGGTGTGTGTGGTGTGATTAAGTGAGTGAGCATGTAGTGTGTGGTACTTTTGGTGTGTGGTGAGTGTGAGTGTGAGTAGTGTGGTATGACTGTGTGGTGTGAGTTTGGTATGACTGAGTGTGGTGTGAGTGCTGTAGGTGTGGTGTGGTGTGATCGTGTGTGGTGTATGTGAGTGAGCATGTATGGTGTGTGGTGTGTGGTGTATGAGCATGTGTGGTGTGTGGGTGGTGTGATTTGAGTGAGCGTGTGTAGTGTGATTGTGAGTGTGAACATATGTGGTGTGAGTAAAATGGGTGGTGTGATTGAGTGTTAGCATGTGTGGTGTGTGGTGTGAGTGGTGTATGGTGTGTGAGTGAGCGTGTGTGTGGTGTAATTGACTGTGAGCGTGTGGTGTGTGTGGTGTGATTGAATGAGCGTGTGTGGTGTGTGTGGTGTGTGGAGTGTGACCGTGTGTGGTGTGTGTGATTGTGTGTGTGGTGTTAGTGTGAGTCATTCCATTGTCCTAGGTGCTGGGTGTGAATGTTGCCTTATGCTCCGGGCCGCTCTTCCGTGGCTCTTCAGGGAGCAGAGCACAGAGCTTGTGGGTCACCTGCTGCTCTGCGCGGGGCCAGGGTCGTAGGGTCGCTGGGTCAGGGGGATCAGTGGGGCCAGCCGGGCTGAGGGTTGGCAGGCCCAGCCTGGCCTTGGCTCCCACCCTGACTGCACCCAACGCCCACCACTCCGTGGTCCCCGCGGTCCTGGAGGCAGAGGTTGGAGGCTCTCAGTTGGAGGCAGTCTGGACCAACTTCACCCTCATCTCAGAGAGACTGGTGAGGAGGGCACCTGGCACAGCAGGGAGGCTGGGTGGGGCCCTGTGCCTGGTGGGGGAGCTGCCTGGCCAGGCTCTGGGCCCGCCCGCCCCCCTGGACAGGGCAGCAGGTGCTGCTCCGCAGGTGGCCACTTGAGGGCGCTGTCTCCCCGGCCTGCAGAGCCGACAGAGGCCTTGTGCAGCCAGGATCCCATTAGTGGTGGAGGGGTGTCTGGTCCAGCGGGAGGGCGGCCCAGGTCAGGGGGTGACTGGCCAGCCGGGAGTGGGGAGGCCCACACGGTGGGGATGGAAGGGTGCGGTGGGAGCCGTGGGGGGTGTAGTGGGGGCGAGGTGTAGGGGGAGGTTCTGGGTGCAGCATGGGAGTTCTGCCCCTGATGACTTTCTTCTCTGCATAGCACCTGATGCCTGGCATTTCCTCAAATCATCTTCACAACACATAGGAGGTGGGCACCTCTGCAGCCCTATCTTTTTACACAAGAAGTTAAGTAATTCAGCATCAGGTAATCACGTGAACTGGCATTGACTTCAGGTCTGCCAGAGTTGGAGAACTTCGTCTCTTTGTTCCAAAGGAAATTGGACTATCTGTCTCCAGAATGTGGCTTTGCTCTGTTAAATGGCCCCAGGACTGGGAAGGTGGCTCAGTGGTAGAGCGCTTGCCTTGCATGCCTGAGGCCCTGGGTTCGATTCCTCAGCAACACATAAGCAAAAAGAAAAAAGCCGGAAGTGGCTCTGTGGCTCAAGTGATAGAGTGCTAGCCTTGAGCTGAAGGGCTGAGGGACAGCACCCAGGCCCAGAGTTCAGGCCCCATGACTGGACCCCCCCCAAAAAATCACCCCAATAAAAGCTGTTGTCTTCACTTGAAAGGTTGGGGAATCAGGAGATACTTTAGGTGGGGCATAAAAGCCTGTGCAAACATAAAAGATCATCATTCTATTGTTGATATATATCCTAGTAAGGACATTTTAAATGCAATGCAAACATAACACAGATTCCCTGCTGATGTTTCTAACTTAGTAATTTGTGAGTTCGACTTCTGAGCAGATCTTCATTGAGACACTTGAGTCATAGAGAAAAAATAACACTTGGCTTTGGAGTTCATCAACTTGGAAATTTTTTTTATATTTTTTTATTGTGAAAATACTGTACAGAGGGGTTACAATTACATGGGCAAGATAATGGGTACATTTATCATCAAGCATTGTAGCCTCCTCCTTTGTTTCCCCTTCCCATCCCTTCACATCCCCCCTTCCCCCAATCCTCCCCTCCCCCTCCCCACCGAAGTTGTAAAGTTCGTTTTCGACATGACAACTTGTACTTCTCATTGTCGCAATGGGTCCACCTGTATCCTCGTTTAAATGACTTGTTTTTCCCTTTCCCCTCCACAAATTATACCGACATCAAATACAGTGAAAGGAGGGGTTATAAAATGGGGGAGGGACATACAAAGCAACAAAGAAATAATCTTATAAATGCGTTAGAAACCATCGCATGAAAGAAAACATTTGAATACATATCTTAGGGTTTATTTCCCAAACATTACCTCATCTGACTTTTTCTGCTTGACTCAGACATATACTAGATATTGCAAATAAGGGGAACCATGGGACCTATGTTTCTTTGGGCTTGGCTTACTTCACTTAATATAATTTTCAACTTGGAAATTTTCTTATTTTACTTTGTGAAGACAAGGCCTTACACACATGGAAATGAGAAACTAATTCGTAAGTGTACAATTAAACAGACACAGTTTGTATGCAAGTGTACACAGATGTATTAACTGAAGTATGGTATTTGCAGGGGAGAATTCGGATGGTAAAATTCCCCAGGAAAACAAACTCATAGTCCAATGAAATGAATACCAGGAAACTGGCACTTTAAAGGTATGAGTAGGTCAAGGGGAGGGAGGGTGGATGAACGAAGAGAGGAAGGCAACCATAATACTTAACATGTATCCTGTGAAACCAAGAATTGAGAACAGGGCTGGTTTTGGGAGAGTTGGGAGAGAATGATGAAGGGGTGGCATGATCAAGGTGCATTGTATTTATAAACTGATGTGTGCCACCACTGATAACAAAACCACAATATAAAAGGGGCAGCGAACACTGGGAGACATTGGCATAGGTGAGAATTACCTGCCTGACCACTGATAGAACCACACAGGCACTTCAATGGGGAAAGCCATTTCACAGAAATCATCTCAGGGAGACAGTGAATGTTTTGTCTTTATGAGGTATGCAATATTTGGATGTCATAGAAAGGAAGGATTCGAGGCACGAGCAGGGGTGGTGGGGGAGGAATATGCCCGGTCCCTTCCTGTGCTGGTGAGGTGCAGTGGGACAGTAGGGTTGCGGTGGAGGCGTGGGGAGAGGAGGCTAGAGGAGACCTTGAATGTCACATTGAGGACGGGTTTTGTGCTGCAGCAGCAGAGGACTGTCAGGAGCACAGAGGGAAGATTTCCTCGGTGGTGTTGTGGAGGCAGAGACAGGAACCATAATACTAATTAGGCGTTCATTGCTAATACGCTCATAGGAGTGGTGGCCAAGAGTAGGATGTGAGAGATGTGGAAAGTCAGTATGAAAGCACAGCTGAGTTACTCAAAGACAAATTTCCAAGTGGGTAATGAGAAAAGGAGAAACTCTCTGACACAAAAATAGAACAAGGTGAAGGAATTTGGTGGGGGCAGGTGGTTAAGAAGGTGCCTATTTTGAGATAACAAACTTGCTTCTGGATGTAATGAGTTTTGATGTGCTGTTAGAATGTGACGTGTAGATGTCCACATATAAAATTGCCAAGTGCAGATATCTGAATTCTGATGATGTGAAGCCCTGGAGTGCCAACGTGAACCGTGAAACCAAGAGCTTCTGAAAAATTCAGGCCCCAAACGCTTTGAGATGTCAAACCTCAACCCGTCACTAAATTATTCACATTTGATTTTGTTCTCATAATGAACAGAGCAAAGAATCCGTTTTTTTCTCACAGATTTTTTTTTGAAGTTGGCAAAAATAATGTATTTTAAAGAAGTCATCAATGATCACTGAACTTACTTGGTAGATTCTTTTTTTCTTTTTGGTGAGGAATGACTCACATACTAGAAAGTATAAAATCCAATGGCAAATATACACATGAGTCCCCCTATACGTACCACTCCCATCAGGAAATGGAACGCTTCCAGCACTCCAAAAAGTGCCTCATAAGTTAAGGTCTCTCCAAGCTGCTACCTTCCAGAATGACTACCACTTTGAACAATATCCACTTAAGTTATTTTTATGCCTACAGCTCTGTATGAATTGAATCATACAATGATATATCACATACTATATATGATCTTGTATCTGTGATAATATATATCTTTCTTTGGTTAAGATGCATTTTTCTAGTATAGTTCATGGAAACAAATCTGGAGACGTGGATGTAATTTACACTTATTGAGGAACCATGCCACCCTAGTACACCAGGCCATCGGCCGCACATAGGGACTTTGTCTGCATTGGTGTACACACACACACACACACACCACACAGACAGGCTGAAGCACACACACACACACACACACACACACACACCCCACACAGACATAGGCTGAAGGCCCCTAGATGAGGTCATGGCAGACTCAGGCACTGGTTATGGCCCAGGTTTTACCCTCTTTTCTCAAGAGTGGGGGGAAGACTCTTACAACTCTCATGTGATCGTCTTAGGTCAAATGAATATTTTTATTTTACCCCCACTCTTGGTGTAGGGACAGGAAAGTTGTTTAGCCTTTGCAAACTGATTTTTTATCTAAGTGCTGAAAAGTTAGTTTGCTCTTATAATAGCATAAATAAACACTCTTGGAGCGAGAGCTCAGTTTTATTCTTCCCTCTTCAGCAAAGCATTATAAACAAAATCACCTCCATTCTAAACACAGAAACCTAGAATTACAGGAAGGACATCTCATTTATTTAATAGTGGTAAGGAAAATAGTTTATGGAACAAGGACCAAGGACCTTAGATAAGGGGACTAGAGCCACAGCTTCCTGCAGCTGTGCAATGAGTTACAGGCAGGGAGGGAGAGGTGGAGGCCTTGCTATTATGTGCACAGAAACACCTTTCAGTAATCCAGGAGCTCAGGGCTGCCCAGCATGCTTTGTATTAGAGGCTGGGGACAGCATATTTCTTTGTATCCTTAGAGTTTCTGTTGCCTTCTGAAACTGATACAACACAAATTGTTTGTGTGTGCGTGTATGTATGAAAGAGGAAGCACTTTAGTTCAAATGAGCACTTAATATTCGTAATTTGATCTAATTTTAATAAATTATATATGGGAAATACTGAATAGGCCACAAAATATTTTATTATTACTATTTTTTAAAATAAAATGTTTTTCTCCATTTCTTCTGTCCCACCTTCAATTTTTTGTTGCTTTTTTTTTCTTATGAGCAAGAATTATATCTGCTCAGATTCTCAAAAATTAATCTGCTTTAAAATGTTGAGAACATCAGGTCTCCTGTCAGTAAGCAGACAGGAGAAGTTAGGGAGAAGAGCATTGTTTGGAAAAGAAAACTTAGTCATCCTGTCACCTGAATGCATATTTGTGTACTGCTTAGATATTGCTGCTCCAAGTGATTCTGAACAGCTCTTCAAAGGGTGCATTGGTATGTGACATTTCAGAGGGAGATGAAGCTTCAGTCCACAAAAGGACATATATTAATTGGGGATTTTACTTTATTTTGGCACAGAGTTTTTAAAAAAAAAATCACCTGGATGGATTTTAAGATATAGACAACGTTTCAGATCTGGTTTTGGAAGCCTGATTGAGAAAGTTCTTTCTCCCCAGCATTTAGGACAGCATGTTCTCTCTAAAGAAAGCTGTCTATTTTTCTTTTCTTTGATGGACCTTCAGTTTAGAACAGACACAAAGCTGGGAACACAACCCAAGGCAGAAAAAATTCACTCCTATGTACTGTTGGTCAGGTTGACTGTAGGACACAAAGGTTATGGATCGGTGGTGGAGCCTTGTCCCTGCGTGAGCATGTTTTCTGGACTTTGGCTGGAGCTGAATTACTGACTTCTGAAAGGAGGGATGGGTCTGGGTTTCTAGCGGGAACAGCCAATGGGAAGGAAGTAATATTCATTAAGAGTGTCTCAGGCAGGCCACACCGGTAAGGCATGCTGTTAACACACCCTCCTGCACACTGTTCGCCTGTGTTTGAAACCCTTCCAGGATACTGGGGTTACGTTTTTATTCCAACCAGGAAGAATACATGATTGGATTCTTCTTTTTATCCCTTCCTTCCTTCCTTCCTCGCTTCCCTCCCTCCCTCCCTCCCTCACCCATCTCCCCCTCCCCCTGCTGCCCTCCTCTGGAGCTCTTCTTTCCAGCAGGAGCTTGAGAATAAGATTATTATCCAATCAACTCAACAGCAGCCCATGTCAGTGTCCACATGTGCATCTGAGACGAGAAGAGATTCATTTGTGACCTGGAAACTGAAGTCTGCTTAGGTCTGTAAATATGAATAAAGCCCATTCTCCTTAATGATGAAGGTAATCTCCAGTAATTTAATTGTCTTTCTTAACTAGTGGGGATAACCCATTTCTCTCCACCCCCCCCTCCTCTCACACAAAAACTATGCTTCTCATAGAGTGATCTTTACAAACACAGGGGAAATATGTCTTTTGGTTAATTGCATTTGAAAGAGCTTCCCCCCCCCCTTTTTTTCTTTTTTGTATGAGAGACTCTTCTTTCTCCACCACAAATTATGTGTTTTTCTAATACATATTGTGGTGAGCTGCTTGGGCTCTTATGGGCTAACTGTGGAAGTGGTTGGTGTGTGTGGGATGTACTCCTGGCTTGGGTTAGCTTTGGTGAAAGTTGCTGCTTTGGTTGCTGCTACAGATGAAAGGCAGTTTCTTTCTGTTGCCGTTGTTTGTGGAACTTTGGTGGACCTGGAGTGGATTGTGAGACCCCCCTGCCAGCCCATCCCCTGTGAGCACAGAGCCGTTGTCTCTTTCCATGTGTCATGTGCATTTTCCAAAACATTCAGCCGTGCCTCTAAGAAAGAAGTACAGCTTCTTAAGATGGCCTAGGAATGGAGCTGTTTTCTTTTCAATATGGTTTTGGAAAGAAATTATAGATGGAAGGTAGAAATCAAGTTGTACAGAAGGACTTAAGTGTAAGCCAGGAATGCAAAGATTAGACTCACTGGTTTAGTTAGGGCAAATAACTTCACTTTGAATTATTTTCTTCTTTTGAGCGAAAAAAAAAGTAGATCTGTGTTGAAAGCAGTGTCTGAGGAGACCAGCTTATAACACACAGCAATTGCAGAGACAAGTTAGGTGACACCAAGAACAAGTGTGTCTAGGCAGTCCCTTTAAAAATACCCCAACCGAGGTTATGAAACCACACAGCTTCTTTGAGGAATAACGCATCCAGGGCTAAAGCAGCCTAATTTTATTCAAGGATTTGAAGAGTAAAAAGGGATTTGGTTCTTTAAAAAAGGGAAAAAAGAACAGCCGAGTGAGGATTATTGATCAGTGAGGGATTAAACATTTGCTGGAATACAAAGCATCAGGAATTATCAACATGGACATCACAGTGGCCGGCCATTCAGCACTTGGAAATGCAAACAGCCCAGTTTCCCACTGATCCAATGGCAGCAGCCTGGAGCTCTTGATTCCCTGTGTGTCCACCTTTGTACTCCCTGCCCCTGGACAGGGATGAGGAGATGGGTTAGGGGTGAAAGGAAACTAATCTTGCTCTTTTAACTTCTGTCTGTCTGTCCCTCTTGAGCAGGCCAAGCAGAGACCAGAGAGGGAAAGCACTGGGGAGCCTAGGAGAGGTCCTGAGGTCCAGAGAGGATCAGGAGATCTATCGGGAAACCTCAACTACCACTTCCTCCTGTTGCCAGGGCTGTGGTCCTGTCTGCTTGCCGGCCCGCACCTGCCTCTGTGGTTCACAAGGAAAAGGCATTTGGCACTTGTACAGCCGGCCCAAGGGAGTAGTGCTGGGGCCATCCCTCCCTTTCTGGTTTTGTCTTTTTCTTCCCCTGTCAGGTGCCACTGGCTTTGAACCATGTAATTGCATCAATAAGCCATCTCTGGGATGAGCGGTGTGTGTGTGTGTATGTGTGTGTGTGTGTGTGTGTGTCTGTGTGTGTGTCTGTTTGTGTGTGTGTCTGTGTGTGTGTCTGTGTGTGTGTGTGTGTGTGTGTGTGTGTGTCTGTGTGTGTGTTCTACTGGCAGCCTGGCTCTGCCACCCTGCCTCCTGGAAGGGTTTGCAGGACTGAGGACATTGGTTTGGATCCTGAGGCTGATTTTTATCACCTCTGCATAAGGCTTAGCCTGTGAGGAGGGAAAGTGAGAGGGAGGGAAGAGGAAGTCTGACTTTGCACTTTCAAGAGCATGTGTGATTTTCCAGGATGTACATAATATACATTGAAGCATCTGTGTTGTGGGCTCCCAGGGATTTGCCTGTTCTCAGTGCCGATTCTTTGTGCACCCTGCATACATCCTACCTTTTGGAGACTGGGGGAGGCAGTGGAGGATGTTGTATAAGAGGACCAGTGTCCTGACCCACGTGCTGACTGGGTTAAAACAGGTGCACAGATACTTCAAGCTCCAGCCCACATCTCTACCTACCCCTGGGCAGGAAGAGCCTAGGGTCACCGTCTGCCTCTTGGAGACTCAGTTTCCCCATCCACTGGGAAGTTTTTGATAAAGGCCTTTATTTTGGGTGCCACATTCTCATGCTGAGTCTCCTATTGCCTTCTGTTGTCAACTTGAGGAGCCTTTGAAACTTTGGGGGAGACGTTCCCATCTTTTTCTTCCTTCTTCTTTTCCATACATTGGACTGTGTTGCTATTTTCAGGCCACAAGTGATGAGACTGAAATGTAAGTGTCTTGATGTGCCAGGTGGGGACATCAGGCCACCTGGCTCAAAACCTGGAATTCTAGGACATGTTAACTGTCTGAACCACAGAGGTAGAGAGAGCACACACAGGGCCACACTCACTGACCCGTGAATGTCACAGATGTGGCCGGGCCAGGCCTTGAGACCATGTCAACCCTGGTCCAGAGGAGAAAGGACACACTTCACCCACAGCTCTTTTTAGGGAGCTGGGATTGAGTTCCATCTGTAGAATCGCAAAGTGTTTCTGGGTTTGGAGCCACTCTTTCTCAGACGTCAAGTAAACACACACAAGGTTGCAATGAGGGTTATGCAAGCCTGTATGCTGGGGTTTGACTCAGGACAAGCCCTAAAATGAGCACATTTTGCTCATTTTTGCTGTTCAAAATTTTGGTGATCCTAGGGTTTAAACTCAGAGCCTTGCACTTGTTATACGGATGCTTTACCACTTGAACCTTGCCTCTAGGTTCCTTTGCTTTCTGCCAATGTTGTATGACTGTGTCTGAATCCACCTCCTCTAGGTTCACTGGTGATGTTGGACTCCCGGGCCCATGTCACCGCACTGTTTTTCTCCCCCAGAAACAGTGTCTTGTGGACCTTTCTGCCCGGTCTGTCCTAGAACCTTGATCCTTCTAATGTCAGCCTGCTAAGTAGCTGAGATGATAGGTGCCAGCCACCAGCATGTAGCTGAGGATGTATTGTCCCACTGTTATCCTACTGAGCCCAAACCTTAGATGCACCCAGTGATTGTGTTGGCGAATTGACATCATCGGATGAGCAGCATATATGGCTTATTTATTGACAGTCGAGGTCCAAGCCCTGACTAGGCCCAAAGCCTTAGCCTCACTCTTGGTCCATGGAGATGGAAGACTATCCAGGCAGATGTGTCTCAAAACAGCAATGCTGCTGAGTTTGGTGTGTGTGGTTGTTTGGGGTGTGTGTGGTTGGGGTATGTGTGGTTGTTTGGGGTGTGTGTAGTTGTTTGGGAAGTGTGTGGTTTGGGATGTGTGTGGTTGTTTGTGGTGTGTGTGGTTGTTTGGGATGTGTGTAGTTGTTTGGGATGTGTGTGGTTGTTTGGGATGTTTATGATTGTTTGGGGTGTGTGTGTGTGGTTGTTTGGTGTGTGTGTGTGGTTGTTTGCGGGAGTGTGGTTTGGTTTCCTGCTCATCAGCCTTGGTGGGTGCCATCTTCTCCCCTCCCCATAGGATGCTCTCTGCTCACAGTGGTGTGACCTGTACCCCTCTCTATTCTCAGTGTTTAACCTGTACCTCCTCTCTGCTCTTGGTATGACTCTATCCCCTCTCTGCTCTTGGTAGTGTGACTTGTATCCCTTCTCTGTTTTTGGTGTGACCTGTACCCCCTCTCTGCTCTTGGTGTGACCTGTACCCCAGGGCTAATTTAGGCCATTGGGATTTAGAATGCAGTTGGAGATGGGAAGGAGAGGGGACTGGAGAGGGAGGCTGGGAGAAGAGATCTGGTCCCACACCTGCTCGCTGCTCCTCAGGACACCTCTGTGCACTCCACAGGGCCACTGTGAAGCCTGATGGGGAGGAGCTCTATTCTGGCTGTCCAGGGCCCCGCGGAAGGAAAAGCAAGGGAGGAACGCGCTTGAAAATAACATCGTGACTGTTCTTGGGGTAGAGTTCTGCTTTTGCCAGCTTCATTTTTAATGAAAGGATGGAAATGTCCAGAGGCAGGGTGGTGACTAATGGAGTTGCATTGTCCTCTTCTTATTGGAGTTTCAACAGCAGGGCATCCAAGCTCACTCTCTGAGACTGCATTCACGCCAATGTGCAATATGAAATGGAGTTCCTTCCGCATTCACCTCTCTCTAGTCCTGGGCCTGGAGCAGCAACTTAGTCTTCACCTGGTCTGATTTGATGGGATGATTCTCCAGCGCTCACTCCTTTTCTTATGTTGACAGTGGTAGTGGTGGGGGGGGAACACAAATTTACATGACAAAGGACATAGTTCACCTTTTTCACCTGGGAAGTACTTGTGTTTGTTTTCTGGGTAGATAAACTACATTTAAATGGCATGATGGATTAAATAAAGTGTTATTTTTATTTCCTTACCATTGTTAAGGACTAAGTACTTCTGGGTTTTCTTTTTCTTTTTTCTTTTTTACTATCTGGCAGCAAAAATGCCAGCTCAAGTAGAAGTGTGGTTCAAGTGGTAAAATGCCAGCTTTGGAAGAAAACGCTAAGGAAGAGCATGAGGCCACCAGATTGAAGTCTAGGCTTCCAGTCCCAGAGGCAGGCTGTGAGTCACAGCCCATTGGGGTCACACAGCCCAGCACTGCGTAACAGACAGTGAAAGGGTCAGGACATGACTGCCATCATTTTGTTTTTCTTTGCATGCTAGGCTTTGAAGTCAGGGCCATGCCCTTACTAGACAGAAGTTATATCATCTGAGCAATGCCTCCGGCCCTTTTTTGCTTTATTTATTTTTCAAATACGGCTTCCAGGCTGACCCATCAGCACCTCTCATGCATACTTGGATCATTAATGTCAGCTGCCCATGGCACTCATTCTCCCTCCCCCCCCCCAACTCCTTGGAGTCCTGCTGGAGGCTCACTGCAGACACATCCTCATGGCTGCTGTAAATGGAAGGGACCCTGGTCATCAGCAAATGGCAGTGTGAGGCCAAGCAAGGTCAGAACTGGTCAGGAATCAGGACTGGTAATGACTCTGTGCTTAGGGGCAGGCATAGCTCCTGATGAGTGGGTGGAGGACTGGACTATGTAGCTTCAGTGTATCTGTTTTCAGGCAGTGACTATCATAGACACATTTGGATTTTGTGAGGTTTTTGAGCAGTGAGGATGGAAATCAGCTTGGGGCACAGCTGTGGACAGGTTGGTTGGTCCGTCCCATGTGCCTGGGACACCTTAGCTTGCTTTGGCACCTAGGTAACAAGTTGCCCTTATGACGTAAGTTTATGATTTTCTCAAGTAGAGACTATATTAAACTCCACGAAGGCACAAGGCTTGACTTGTTCTGGCCACAACTAGTTCCTCCTATTGTCTCCAGACAGAGCAGCAGCTCCACAAATAAGGGATGGGAGGGGGGCATGGGGAACGAGAAGGAAGGGGTGGCGTCGCCCAGGAAGCATTGTACTTGTAACCTGACTTCTGGAATTGTTACCCTGGGTGCAACCCCATCAAAATACTAATAAAAAAGTCATGTTTTCTTATTTGTTATGAACAAATAAGAAAAATAATTTTAAACAACCACACTCTATAACCCATAGATAATTACTTCTATTTTTGTTTTTAAGAAACAATCATTGTTGGAGAGTTTTCTTTGAAATACAAAAACTCTTCTTGGAAGCTTATCTGTGTATTAGACAACAGAGCCCCTGAGTTTGAGTTTGCAAAGACTTGGAAATGGAGACTTTCAGGATGATTGCACTCCTTCCGCGCAGTGTGTTTCCATACCCATGCATTCCCACAAAAATTTCCTCCAGTCATTTTTGGCACTCTAATCTTTGTTACCTAGTTTAGAAAACAAAAGTTGGGGAAAGTCATGTGAATTGAAAGTTGTGCTTTTCTGTATATGGTTAAAGAAGTCTTCCTTTGGGAACTGCCTACATTTCTTTGCTGTTTTCGGCAAGTTTTCCTGGCTCTTGCTGCTTTCTTTCTTCCTTAGAGGATTCTGTAAGGTCTATCCATCATCCAGTTACCAAAATGCACCTCACTGGAGAAGGAAAAATAGTTGGCGTAGCTGAGTGTTTGAAAGGAAATAGGAGGAAAGACATGCCTCCACACATCGAACCATCTCTGATGCGCTTTTGGAAATTCATAATGACAGATGGGTTGGGGAGAAGGAGATACACTCCACAGTGGGCTTCCTTTCAGATCCAGAGCTCCTTCCAAGGTGTTCTGAGCTATTCTTAGCAACTGGGGCTCCACACATTCACCCCGCCCCCCCCCAGAAGAGAAGACTGCTTGAGGAAGCTTTGTTGCTTAGCATTTTGCTCCAAACAAAAGCCAAACCAGGCAATGCAGGAATAGATGTGGAGAAATCTAGACGTCTATTTCATAGAACTTGAAGGACCAAGGCACCTGACTTCTCAGGACCTGTGCTTCTTCAGTCCTCTGATAGGAGTGAGAAGTTCTTTCTCACTCATCAATTCTTTCAGAATTCTCTGAAAGAAGTGATGAGAATATTCGTAGGGAATGGTGGAGATAGGAAGGTTCCATAGTCCCTATCTTTTGGACACTTGCAGTGTGGAAATCATTGAAATTGTTTTCCCCTTCTCTTGTTTATTCAACTCTACCTATCGTTGGTTGATGGCTCAGATTATCTCCCTTCCCCCCCCAACCCCCAGTGTAGTAATGCATTTCAGGGTAATGCAGAATTTCAATTTGGGGTGTAGAGTGATATGGTTTGATCATGTGTTACAGAGTTGAAGTTCTGAGACCCCCCCTCCCCCATGGAGTTAGGAGCTTTGCGCCATGTAGTCACTCTAAGAGCACCTGTGGATTCTTTCCTA
>NW_027204501.1:0-26531 GCF_024711535.1 Dipodomys merriami
GCTCAAATGTTAAAGCAGTATCCTTGAGAGTTCAAATCACAAAAATAACACACACACAATATTATGTCTAAAGTCTTATTTTAGTTTGAAGAAATAAAAATATTTTGGAAAATAATATTTGTTACATATCCCACAATTTTTGTGAACTTTTTAGTACACTTTTTCTTAAGATATAACATAGGTTATTAAAATTAATAATACTATAGTATTTTATAATTACTCATAACACCTTGGAGTACTTGCTAGTATTTTATAATTACTCATAACACTTGGAGTACTTTCTGAGTAAAAGAAGGATCGGAAAAATGAACAAAAAAAGGAAAGAAAGAAAGGAAGGAAGGAAGGAAGGAAGGAAGAAAGAAAGAAAGGAGAGAAAGAGAGAGAGGTAGGGATGGAGGGAAAGAGGGAGGAAGGAAAGAAGTAAAGAAGGAAAAAAGGAAGGAATGAAGGAACGAAGGAAGGGAGGGAGGAAGGAAGGGACAAAAACAATTTAATTTAGAAAATCTGCTATTTAGCCCAAAATAAACTTCATGTAATTAACACTTTAGTAAATACAAGTTTGCAATTTTCATCTCTCTGCATGTTCCCCATGCATGGATAAAACCAACAAATGAAGGATCAGCAATAACCAGGTATATCTGTTTGTATCTGTAGTAAATATGTATGCAAATCATTTTCTCATTTTCTAAACATCAAATAATTATTTGCAAACAACTTACATTTAGTTACAAATATTCTAAAAATTGAGGTAAGTAAAGGATGTCAATATATGAATACTAGTAATTATAGTGTTATTAATATTACAGTTTTCATGTTATATTAATTGTAACAATTTTATTATGTATTTTATCGAGATATTAGCATATTTTGACTTTGGTGTCTGTAGGAGTCCTAATAGCAGACCGTAATTAAAATCAAAGGAGATCTGTATTTGTTGGCTCAAATGAATATTTCTGAAAGCAATTATCTCATCTGAGATTGTTCAAATACAACAGAAGCGCCTTAGGCTGTACCACATTTACATGGTTACCTATGATATCATTCAAAAGCCACTAAACAATCATACTTCACTATGCCATCACTATAATTATTCCCATTGTAAGAGGAATCATTCACATAATTCACATGATATAAGCTTGTCCTTAAGTTATTATCTTTTATGAAATAATATAAAAAAAAAAGGATACACCACACTGAGTTAAAGCAAAACTTTCAAAATTTATTGGACGATGTAACTCCTTCCAGATACACATATTGAAATTCTATTCCCCTGCCTGGTGACATTAGTATGACCCTTTCAGAGATGACCCTGCAATAATGATCCTGATAAAAGAAGCCCAATATAATTACTCTGCCATGTGAACATCCAGCAAATAGATTATAACGAACCAGAAGTCGACCCCCATAAGACAAAGAATTGCTTTGAACTACCATTTTTATAACCAATATTTAAGTTTCTAGAGGATGGATAATATACGCCTGATATTTTTAAGCCACTTACTTTTAAATATTCTATTATAACTGCGCAATGGCTGAAAAAAACCAAAGTTGTTTTGATTTAATTTTCACAAATTCTGATAAAAAAGATTCATAAAGTTTTATTATTTGAATTTTATTCTCCAAGTCTCCAGGTTAAAAATATTTTTAAATAGGAATTGAATTGAGGTTCAACTCTCTATTCAAATATCATAATTAATTTTTGAATATTTTTGTTATCTTTAGTTGTATGAATGAGTTGCTATTCACTGAAACAGTGTATGGATACAGTGCATCTTGCTCAATGTCACCCCTTTCTACATTCTCATCCACTCCTCCAATCAACTGCGATCCTTATGTATCTCAATATTATGTTATGGAATTACTTACCATTTAACAAAGCAGTTTATGTGTACAATGCACCTGGAATTCTGTTACCACTTCAACATCTTCACCCCCATTTCACACTACCCCTTGCTTTGTATATTTCAATTCTGGGAAGTATACAATGGATTCTTGCCTGTAGTCTATCCTTTTCCCCTTCAATTTCCTACCCCTCTCACATTGCCCCCCACTGTCCTCTCTTGCAGTACACATTTACTGGTATTTATTTTGTTGGGCTTTGACTTAGTCTTTTAAGAAAATTATAGTATTTTTACTATCCATGGACTCCGACACTTAAGATAATTCATTTGTACCTCCTTGCATACCATCCAGTGTATTTACTTTTACGTTTATAGGCAGCTTCTATCTACCACAAATGAGGAAAATCATGCAAGCTAAGTTTCTCTGGGTCTGCTTTATTTCACTTAATATTATTTCTAAGTGTTTCATTTTCCTCAAGAATGGTGCAATATTATTCTTCCTGATGGATGAACAGTGTTCCATTATGTATGTATATATATATATATATGTTTGTATATTTATGCATATATGTATATATAAACATACATATATACATATGTATATACTTGTAAATTGGGATCACTAAAAATAGATATATATATAATTTATATATAATTTGTATATACATATATAATTCTTGATGTCTTTTTACAATGAAAGGTATCTGGGCTGATTCCATATGTTGGCTATAGAAAATAATGCAATAATGACCATTATTGTGCTGGTACCTTCAGTGTGGCCTTGTTTCTGTTCTATTGAATAAATGTTTCTGCTCTATTGAATAAATGTCTATTGAATAAATGCTGGATCATAGGTACGTAGCTCTCTATTCAGTTCTGTGAGCAATTTCCATAGTGTTTTCCAAACTGGTTGAACAAGATTACATAACCACCAACTGTGTAGTAGGTTTTCCTTTGTGCCACATCCCTATCAATATCTGTGATTGTTCATTTTTTCATAATGACATTGTAACACAGACGAGATGAATCTCAGTGTTGTTTGAATTTGCATTTCTTTTATGGAGAGAGATGTGTCTATTTGTCATTCTTACTTCTTCTTAAGAAGTTATCTTTAAGTCTTTATCCCATATATTAAGTGGGTTCTTGTTTATTTGAGGGTTTATTTTTCTTGGGTTTAACTTTTTGATCTCTAAATATGGGTTAGTTATGAAAACCCTTGTCTGATGCTTAGCTAGAAAAATCTTCTTCCATTCTGTTCTCTTTCTATATATCCTGCTAACTTTTTCCTTTGCCATGAAGTAACTCTTCATATGATGCTATTATATTCATCCAGAAAGAATGATATTCCATCATTCATAAGGAAAAGGAAAGACTTGGAACAAACATATGAAATGAAGAAAGGCAGTCTCAAGGGTATTTAAGTTGCCTGATTTCCCTCATTTGTTGCATTAGAATGTGCCTCTAATTCTATCAGTAAACACCCTTGGATGGTAAAAGAGAAAACATTACACTTGGATATGATAAATTATATGGGATTCTAAACATTTATACAGTGAGATCAAAGAAGAATGCCCTTTGGAGAGGATCACAAAGGCTCAAAAGCTATATGAATATTATCATATAAAATAAGGTTCATTAAAATGATCCCCAAGAAATGATAGAGATTTTTTATTATTTTGTTTTTTCCTTCTGTGTTCTGATGCTGTTATTTTTTTAAATTAGAGCAGCTTTGGTCTTATATGTAAGTTTGGAAAGGGCAAGGGGGGAAACAGAAATGGTGGGACAAAGGGTTAACAAATGCAGCAGTGCTACTCAATAGATATTACATTGTACATGAACTATACAACTTATGGGGGAGGGAGGTTGAAAGGGAAAAACAGGGAGAACATGAGGAAAGAGGTGACACTATTCAAAAAGAAATGTGCTCATTATCTGACTTAAGTAATTGTAACCCTTCTGTACATCATCTTTACAAATTAAAAATGGACTTCATAAAAAGGCCAGAGGAGCTATACTAATATTAGATAAAATATGGTGTAAATTAAAAGTGGTATGAAACTTAAAAGAGACAAAGAAGTACATTAAATACTGATAACGAAAACTCTCCATCAGAGGGATATAACAATTCTCAATATCAATGCCCTGAATCCTAGAGCTCCCAAATTCAACCGAAAAATACTACTTACCCTAAAAACATGCATACATCCAAATACATTGTGGGTTGCTTGAACACATCAATCTTAACTGTGGACCAGCTATCAAGGTAAGAACTTATCAAAAAAACTTCAGAGCTAAATAACTGGATAGACAAGCTATACAGAATATTTCACCTAGGAGTGTCACAATATATATTCCTCTACAGAATACTTCACCTAGCAGTGTCACAATATATATTCCTCTCAGCAGCCCATGGAACGTTCTCCAAAAGAGATCATATCTTAGATCACAAGGAAAATCTGTGAAAATTCAAAAATAAAATGAAATTACTCTTTGTATCCTGTCAGATCAGGATGGAACCAAATTAGATCTCGACATCAAAAGGCATAACAGAAAATTATGAAACTCACAGACTGAATAACACATTGCTAAATAATCAGTGAGTCACTGAAGAGATATGGAGGGAAGTTTTAACGTTTAGGGAATTCAGTGGAAGTGAACACAAAATACTACCACCTCTGGGACACAACAGCACAGGCAATACTCAGAGAAAATTTATAGCTTTGAGTATGTACAGCAATAAGAAATATCTTGAATCAGCACTAATGATGCATCACTAGGTCCTTGAAAAACAGGAACAAACCAACCCAAAAACCAGTAGACAGAAATAATACAAATTAGGTTAAAGAAATAAATGAATCAAAGTCTCAAAAAAACATACAATCATAATTGACTTTTATCCACTAGTAGCTCACAAATTAGCCCAATGAATGTCAATGTAGCTATTTTCAGAAATAACTCAGCCAGCTCAAACCAGTGAACAAAACAAACTTCTAGGATTCTAAGAAACAACATATTGTTTGCCTTTGTAAAATAAATTTACTCTGTTGTTCTTACTAAGGTGGTATGTATATATCTGGGCTCAAATCATAAGGGCTACTGGAAGAAAATTTCAAAATCTAGAGCAACTAACACAGCTGTGCAGTTGTTTGTAGGTTTCACTACAGTCTCATCTGGACATCAACTGTACAAAGTAAATAATTCTACTGCTTTGCAGGCAAGAATGTGATGAAAAGCATACTTTTATCAACTTTGATGAAATAAGAAGACCACACTTGAAAAGCATACTAAACGATCAGCCCTTTGAATAACAGTGCCATTTTTAAAGCACTCTAGATAATTCAAGTCCCTTATCCCTCCACAACCATTAATGCCGTTAACAAATCATTGCCGAGGGGAATTTCCAGTTATATTTGGTATTCCAAATGCCTTAAGAGTATCATAAACAATAATTCAAGTTGTTGAGAAAATTTAATTTAGAATTAGCAAACTAATCAGCTTCAACTGCATAGCATAACCTTTAGGAAATATGAATTAAGGAATATGGCATGTCCTTTGTATTTTAATATTAGAAATTAGGGGAAAATGTTAGAAATAGACTTTGCAAGAAAGAAACAGAAGTCTTTGATAAGATATATTAATGATTACCTAGGGACAACTAATTTTACCTACATTTTGTATTATATGATAGCATATTTTTTCTGCTAATCAGAAGGACCCAAAAAGATTTTTAATTATGGTATGAGAAATGCATCATCATGAATGAATGAAATCAGGGAGTAGATGGCTCAAGAGTTGGTTGGTTCTATTAAATATTCTCATTATTTTGAATGGTCTGATATTTTGGTATGTGTGGAATTATGAATGTATTTTATATCTGGGCAAGAAAGTTTGTTTATTAGATCATTGCCTGATACCCAATGTCAGGAACCTAACATGAGTTAGAGTGGTAAATGTGTGTGTGTGTGTGTGTGTGTGTGTGTGTGTGTGTGTGTGTGTGTGTGTGTGTGTGTGTGTGTGTGTGTGTGTGTGTGCATGTCTGCAGGTCTGTATTTAGAAGCAAGTATCTTATTTCCCTCAGAGTATTTACTTAATTGTATTAGTTATGCTACATTAATGACAGCAGATAACGGTACTTAACATTTTGAGACATATATTTAATTCCAATGATTGCATGAACAAACTAAAAAGTTATGTTTGGGGTGTGAGTTTTGTGGAAGTTCAGCTGAAAATATTAACATTTGGGATCTTGAGAAAGCTATCAACGGCAATCATTTCAGTGTAGATAAATTTTAGACAACGCTTGCAAGGATATGTAATTCTTTATGAAAATTCAACACGTATTCATTTTCCAAAGCTACATTATTCTAGAAATTTGTAGGAAAATAGGTTAAATTATGGAAACATAAACGTAATGTGATTCTTTATTGCATACAGTTTTACATTTTAGTTTTGTCAAGTAAAAATATCATTTATTTCTACTGTATAGGAAGGAAAACCCTAAATATTACAGTTTTGCCATATTTCACATTGGGAAGCTTTTTCTATATCAATAAGTTTATTTCTTCTGTTTCTGCTTTCCTGTTCATAATTCTGCTTCTTTTGGTATTCTTCTAAGGACTTTTTTCTCCCAGTTTGGGGCATGAACATACCTCATGCTCTCAGTTTATTTGCAAACAGTAGTCAGTCTACCATTTGAACCATGCCTCCAGCCCAGAAATTTTTGTAGTTAATTGGAGATAGAACCTCATGAAATTTCCTACCAGCCTGAAAAACATTATCCCCCAAGTCACATCCTTTTTAATCACTAGGACTATAGAGATGAGTCATGGACACCAAGAGTCAATGACATTTCAGGTCTTATAAATTCCACATGTTTGCTAGTAATGTAATAATAAACTACCACAGGTTGTGTAGCATTAACACTGTAAATACATTGCCTCTGAGTTGGTAGATCTAGAACTCCAAGATCAGAGTTGGCTTCTTATTCCTCTTTCTTGGCATATTCAAGGCCTTCTCTATGGAGCACCTAGGCAGCAAAGATGGCACTGAGAGGAAGTTGAGTGGGCAGAGCCCGAGTTTTTTATGTTAAAATCTGACGGGATACCAAAATCAGGTGAAGTGACATCAGTGCGTGCACAGCAGGGAAAGTATAGAAAGCTTTGGCGCATAATAGGGCGCATATAATGATTGGTTGGTTCCTTTTCTTCCCTTTCCATGACACACAGTTATTTTCTTTAAAAAGTGCTTGCAGTTTCCCTTATTTGTAATAATGAGTATATATCTCACACCAATACTCCTCCAATTCTTCAATGAAATTGAAAGAGAAAGTTCACTACCAAACTCATTCTATGAGGCCATCATAACCCTCATCCCAAAACCCAGCAGCGACTCATCAAAGAAAGAGAACTGTAAACCCATTTCTTCGATGAATATTGATACAAAACTTCTCAACAAAATTTTGGCCAATTGAATCAACAATACATCGAAACAATCACACACCACGATCAAACAGGATTCATTTCAGGGATGTAAAGCTGGTTCAATATACACAAATTAATTAATACAATTCATCACATCAACAGGAGCAAGGATAAGAACCAGATTGTTATCTCAATAGATGCAGAAAAAGCATTTGACAAGATCCAACACCCCTTTATGATGAAGGTTCTGGAAAAGTTAGGAATCCATGGAACGTTCCTCAATACAATAAAGGCTGTAGATGACAAACCTACAGCAAAAATTGTATTTAATGGTGAAAAACTAAAACCATTTCCTCTTAACTCAGGAATGAGACAAGTATGTCCACTGTATCCACTGCTCTTCAATCTAGTACTAGAATGCCTAGCTACAGCAATAAAACAAGATACAAACATAAAGTGAATCCAAATGGGGAAAGAAGAAATAAAACTCTCCCTTTTTGCAGATGACATGATCTTGTATTTAAAGTATCCCACAGACTACACTCCCAAATTTCTCAAGCTGATTCAAAACTTTGGCAAAGTAGAAGGGTATAAAATTAACCCTCAAAAATCAATGGCTTTTCTGTATGCCAACAATAAGAAAAGTGTGGCTGAAATTAGGAAAGCAACTCTATTTGGAATAGCCTCACAAAAAATAAAATACCTAGGAATTAACTTAACTAAGCAAGTGAAGGACCTTTATGATGAAAACTTTAAAAACTTGAAAAAAGAAATCAAAATAGAACTTAGAAAGTGGCAAAAACTCCCATGTTCCTGGATTGGAAAGATTAATATTATGAAAAGGGCAATACTTCCCAAGGCTATCTACAAATTCATTGCGATACCTATTAATATTCCATCCTCATTCTTAAAGGAAATAGAGGAGGCAATCAAAAAATTCATATGGAACAATAAAAGAATAGCTAAAAAGATCCTTAACAGAAAGAACAGTGCTACAGGAATATCAATTTCAAATTTCAAACCTTACTACAAAGCCATAGTAATAAAAACAGCTTAGTATTGGGACAAGAACAGACCTCAGGACCAATGGAATAGAATTGAAATCCCAGAAATGAACCTACAGACCTATAGCCATCTAATTTTCGATAAGGGAGATAAAAAAAAATGGAGTGGAAAAAACACAGCCTCTTCAGTAAATGGTGCTGGCAAAATTGGTTAACTACTTGCAGAAAATTAAAGCTAGATCCTTATATATCACCCTGTTTTGTTTTCTGATTTCACAGTTTTGTACCCATGGCTATTCTTTTCCCAGGGAAAAGGGGTTTCAGAGGAGAAAGTAAATTTCTAACAGCAGGAGGGACTGAGGCCAGACAACGGAAGAAATTTCTGCCAGTGAATAGTAACTTGGATATTACAGAAAACCAAAGATCTGGTGTTTTAATGCATTAAGCTGTTCACATTGTAATCAAATTATCTGACTTCTCAAAAATGTAAAGGATTATTGCATTATTTTGAAGAAGAACGTTAGTTAATTTTCAAGTTTTTGCTAACACCAAAACTTGATGACTTTTCTTGGGAGTTTAAAACAACTCATTTATGTTTTTACATGATGATGACAAGCAGAAATTTACTGGTAGAACAAACTCCAGAGTTCATTTCAGGGGTTTCACAGAGCAAGGGCACCTGGGACTGAGGAATGTCTCTCAAGGCCTTCCACTAGGTGTGGCCATGTGGCCTGTCCCCTGACACAGGAGTCAGGTCATGACAGGTGTTGTCCTGTTCAGGCGAGAATAGGATCTCACTGGGGCATCCAGATGAAGTGGACTCACCCCCTGGACAAAGTCACAGACGCTGACCAGTATCTTAAAAGATAGTTTATTCAATTGATCAGCCAGGGTTAACTCATCTAGGGAATGAGCAGTCCCAAACTCAAATAGCTCAGGGTTTATAAAGGTTAAAAAAAAGCATTCTTTTAGAGCAGATTCAAGCAAGGTGGTGTACAGAAGAACTTCGCAGTTATTTTATTTTGCAAGCTCTTAAGTCACAAACATTCCCGAAACAATTAAAACCATAAGTACTCCTGTAACAATTTCTTGACCTAAAGCAACGGGCAGTTCCTGGTTTCGGGGCCAGGTATTTTGCTTTTTCAAATCTAGTAATTACAGTAGAAGGAACAGCTAGGGGGTAAATAGGCCTACTCCTTTCCTCGTAACTATTTGTTCCAGTTCAATCCTGCCTTGCATAGTTTGGCCCTATTCTTAAAATTCAATAATTTTGTACAGTTTCTATTTTAACATTTCACATTCTTCTTTTTGTCGGGGGGGGACAGGGGGTCATCACACTGCATTGATTAACTCCCTAAATGGCTTGGATCACCAGCCTCTGAGTAGCCTCTAAGCATACCCTAGATAGAAAAGTTCTGCTGGTACCTGAGTAAGTCCATTTAAGGTTTGAAATCTTCATAGTAGGGGAGGGTGATGCTCCCACACCCCCTCAGGTGATAGGCACCCCTGGATCCCTGGAGATGGGAGTGGCTACTTGACTGATAGGTTACTGAACCTGTCAGTTCAGTGCCTGGGACTGAGGGTCATGTGACCCATCCCCCTAGTGGGGGACACCATGCCATGTGTATCTCCATGTTCCTGCCTGTCTCTCATCTCCTGGCTTGTCTCTAGTCATCATGGTGTCCAATTCAGCTATCCATCAGAGAGCTGAAATTTTGGTTTTTTGTTCTTTCCTCTCCAGCCTATTCCCTAGCTGTGTTAAGTGTATTTGTGGATTGCAGGCCTTCATTATTAAGTTAGCAGTCTGTAGGCAGTGCATTGTCACAAAAACTCCAATATTCTACCTCTCAAAATATGGTTTCTCTGAATTCTGATAATTTACCTTACAACATCTGAGACCCTTTCTGTAGACTTTTCTTCCAAATAAACCTGTGCTAGTGTTTAAACTACCTCTTTGCCTATCTTCTGTGGCTTTTAGGGGCCTAATAGCTATGTATCTTCTTTTGCTTGTTCTCATTCCTCCAGTGTTAAGATTCTAGCTGAAAACTTGAAGTTTATGGCACAAATGTGGTACAAAGAGCAGTGTTACTCATAAAGTAATCCCCAAACCCAAACATGTGTTAATATAGAACCTATTAGAAACTCAAATTCTCAGCAGTCCCAGCCCCATTGAATCTGAAGCTACATTTAAAATTCCCAAATAATTTATATGCACATTACTGTTCAAAAAGTAGTGCTATAGGCTGGATCTTAAGTGTCCACCTAATGCCTGTGTTTTAAAGGCTCGGCCCTTAGCTTCTTGGAGATGGTGCAAATGAGAATATAAGACCTAATGGGATGTCTTCTGGTTATGTAGGGTGTGTCCTTGAAGTGAGAAATGGAACCCCAGATTTTTCTTGACCATGAAGTGAATAGTTTTCCTACACCGTACAACCATCATGTCATCCCCATCCTCCACATAGGAGGCCTTAACACAATAGGTCTGCCCAATTATAGATTGGAACCTCAAAATTTTTGAGCCAAAATAAGCTTTTCTAAGGTGACTATCAAGTATTTGTAATAGCAATACAAAATTAACTCAAGCCTAATTGTAGAGAAGTCCACAAAATATTTTCAAAACCTTGTATTCGTGACATCTCTGCTAAAGACAGATTACTCCCTTGTGTGTATGTATAACTTACATAATAGTTTGTCACCATGCCACAATGGACCACCTTGAGCACATAC
This sequence comes from Dipodomys merriami, assembly GCF_024711535.1. Taxonomy (NCBI): domain Eukaryota; kingdom Metazoa; phylum Chordata; class Mammalia; order Rodentia; family Heteromyidae; genus Dipodomys; species Dipodomys merriami. The sequence goes on from NW_027204501.1 coordinate 10,993, forward strand.
CTAATTTGCAGATTTCTGTCTAGCACACTGAGTGAACATAGCATTTGACTACTTGCTCTGCCACTGCTCAACTTTATTCCAGGAAAGACTGCAGAGCGAAAAGCAAATTGCAGAAGGAGAAGCAGATAAACTATAACCAGAACCAAAGCTCCAATAAAATGAAAAATACCCTTGCTCACTAACAGACAGGCTCACCACCAATGGGTGCCTATGTTTTCAGAATAAGTAATGGGAGATGCTTATGATTCAATGGTTAAACAGAAAATAATAAACACTTCCGATTTGAAAGCAGGCCCCTCATGGAAAAGAATGAAAACAAAAGTTTGAAGATAGGCATATCTGAGTTAACATAATGCATCTTCCATTCTAAGACTTTTTAACCTTGTTAGCACAGTCTATAGTGTATTTTCTGTAAGTAATTTTGCTTACAATAACTTATGCAAAAGATATAAAAGGCAAACAAGAAACCTCAGACTGGAGCAAGAATCGGCCAGACGGGGAATAGGAAAGGTGAAAGTGATGGAGATGAAGATGATTGAAGTACATTCTATAAAGGTGGCCATAAAAAGGGGAAGAGCAATCAAATTCTTTAAAAGTACACCTTGTATATATGGAAGTAACAGTAAAATTCCTTTGTATAATTAATATACAATTTTAACTTGTGCTTTTCCAAAGCTATACTAAATAAGGAGTTTAAGTTCATCAGAGCAGTTGTTGTAAATATCTTGATGTTTTCTCCTATGTGACACCTCAGATCCCACAGCTCAAAAGGAACCCAGCAAGGCATAATTTACTTCTGCAGAAGAATCTGATACTGACAGGAAGCCAAGCAAGCATGCTGAGCAGGAAGTCAACCATATCTCTCACTCATCAGAATTTTGGGATCATAATCTTTCTTGCTCAGATACACTTTCAAATTAGGAAAAACCAGGGTATCTGGTCAAAGTTTGTCAGAAAAGGAGTCTTATCTTCTTGTAAGATAGCAGCTCATCTTTAAAAGGCAGTGCTTATGTCAAGCACTTTGGCAGAAAAGATTCTAACTCCTACAGTCCTGCCTTGTTTTATCTTTTTTTCAAACCTAGTCAGCTTTGCTAGACTTTCCCATTCAGCAGTATCCAAAGGTAGACTATTTAAGAAATGGGTGTTTTGCCCTCATTCATACAACAACCAACACAGGCATTGTTATGAAAACAAGTACTAGAGGCAAATTTGGACAGCACCATTCCTTTGTCTTCCAAATTATTGATCAACAAGCTAGTAAATGGCTCACCTTTTGCCAGCCTTCAATCTATGTAAGGCCTTGGCAGCACCACTTATTAATCACCACAGAAATAATTCCCTTTCCAGCTAAAATACCTAAAGCTAGTCTTTCCATGCAATCCTACTAGTGGCATTTAGTTGTTCTGTTATTACCTTGATGGTGTCTAGTATAATTATCAAGGATCTGCTGATAATAAATATAATCTATGAGTTCCGGGAAGATGGCGGAGGAGAAGCTGTAATCTGAACAAGCTCTTGCATAGAAAGCAGTTTTAGAGTTCCAGTGAACAGTCTTAAGCCAGAGAATCACACCAAGTGTGCCATCACAGGACAGAGAGTTAGACAAGAGAGGGAAACCAAGGCAAAAAGAAACACCTGAGTGCTCGCCAGCAGCCGCCGCGGCGGCGGCGGCGGCAGGGTCGCAAGCGGCAGAGACCGCAGCCGGGGGCCATACCTGAGCGCTCACACAGAGTGTCCAGGACAAAGGCGCCAGACGCAGTGGGCGAGCGGATTCTACTCAACACCAGCAAGAACCAACAAAGAGTGGACAGCTTCATCCTGCAGCTTGCAGACCAGAGACGACCCAGGATCCAAGACTCGGCGTGAGTACAAGCCCGACGTCCTCACTCCTTCTCAGGGAGCAGAGGAGGGAAGGCCACCCCTCCCCCCCCAGCACCGGGGATCTCCATCTTGGATACCGACAAAGCCCGGAGGAGCTGCCAACTCGAACCCAGGCCTTGGAATAAAACGAGTCATTTAGCAGGTCACAAGAACTTAACGGCAAAGTGACCTGCCAGACTCGGCTACATCCAGGGAAAAGTCACCCAGCTCAGGCGCCAGCCATTGGAGTGGCTTCCCTCACTGGGTAACCAGAGCCAGAGGCTGCCCCTCCCTCTAGCAGCCTCAACAATCAATTGAAAAACAGAATCCCTGAGAACGGCTCCAGGCTGGGCTCTGGGAGATTTTTTGTTTTTTGCACAAATCAGCCCCAGGAAAAAGCTACTGATTGTTGAAAGGCCACAACTCTACCCAGAACCTAGCCTCACCACTGCATCCCCCTCTTTTGTGATTCTCAAAGCAGATCACCCTCCTAGAAAACTAACCTGGGAGGGGGATCTCAAAATCTTGGGTAAAGCAGAGCATTTTTCTGCCTCTTCCAACAAATCAACTTAAGAAACCAATCAAGTCACAGGACCTCAAGCTGACCAGAGACTCCAACAAAAGGCTGGTTACAGACAAAAGGGAGATACAGGATTCTTCCCACCCCTCCACCCCAAAAAAAAATCAAAGGATTTTTTTTTCTTCTTTTCTTTTTTTTTCTTTTGTTTGTTTTTTGTTTTTTGTTACCTTATATATATATAAATTTTTTTCTCTTTTAAAACTTTTATTAATCTTTAATTTTTGCCTCTTCTGAAAAAATAATTGATTTCCAGTAACTTTTTTTTTTGTTTTCTCCTCTTATAATTTTTATTTTAGGAATATGTAAATGAGCGTTTTCCTTTCTTTTCTTATCTTCTTTCTCTTTTTCTTTCTTTCATAATTATCTTTTTGTTTTTTGTCTAGCTCTACTGAACTTCTGATCTTTTCTTCTCCCTTTCCCATCCTTAAAGTTTTTCACATCTTCTCTATGTCCCTCCCTTTCTCACAACATATTCACATTCCTCTCTAAATAGATGGTCTTTTAATCTCTACAATAACTTTAATTTTTACGTTTCTATTTTTTTTCTAGTCTCTTTTCATTCCCCTATCCCTCTCTTCTTTTTCTCTCTCTCTCTACTTGCATCCTACCCAACCCATTTCCTGCATTGTGATTAGGACATAGTTAACTCTCCCTGTGCTTCCCCACACCAATCTATTCCTATTTTTCACCCACATCTCTCCCTAATCCTAATAATTTCTGGTTTTCCAAATTCTTTTCTGCGGTTCGAAGTCCTTTAACATATAGTTGTTTGATGTTGAATAGATGTATCTGTTGAACTAGATTGTATCTGTAGACTATTGACTGTACAAATGCAAACTTTGGTTGATGGTTGCCTTAAGATAGTGTTCTAGCACAAAACTGGTACTATCTTCATCTCAAATGGGCAGAGTAAGCCGGAAAAACACAAGAAAAATGGCAAATTCGGGTATCTCAATTCCCAATCTTGATAATCAGGGGTCAGATCAGATAATGAACACTCCAGAGGAGAGTTCCCAAATAGCTCTACAAACACTGGTGGCAAACATGATAAATGAGAAGTTTGACAACTTACAAAGGACTCTCTATGAGCATGATAGGGAGAGAGAGGAGGCATCACAGAAGTTTAAACAGGAATATCATAAGCGTGAGGAAGCTAATCAAAAACTGATACAGGATTTGCGTGAACAACTTGAGAATACTCAAAGAGAAAGGGAGGAATGGCGTGAGCAGGCTGAGAACACTCAAAGAGAACTGCAGGAATCCCACGAACGTGAGGAAGCTAAACAAAGAGTAGTACAGGAATTGAGAGACCAGGTAGAGAACACACAAAGATCACTAAAGGAATCCATAGAATCCATTAACAAAGAGCTGAAGGAAGTCAGGGAGACCACAAAGGGAATGCTGAATGGAACCCAACAGAAGGAATGGGAGTCCAAAGAAACCATATCCAATCAACTAAGTGATTTGAGGACAAACACTGAACACCAAACTAAGGAAGTAAAGAGATTCATACAAGACCTAAAACAGAGCTTCAACAAAGAACTTGAAGCCATCAAAGCTGACCAATTAGAAGGAAAAGAGATTAAAAACAAAGTAGAGAGTCTTGACAGCAGGTTAGACCATGCAGAAGATCGAATCTCAGGGATTGAAGACAGCCTAGATATTATAGAGAAAGAACATACAACCATCCAAGACAAGTCCAAGAAATATGACAGATCTATCCAACACCTGGAAGACACCATCAGAAGGCCTAACTTAAGGATAATGGGTGTAGAGGAGCACCTAGAAACAGAAGTTAATGGTCTAGGAAATTTGTTCAACAGGATCCTAGCAGAGAACTTCCCAAACATGCAAAAAGATAGGCCTATTCAGATACAAGAAGCCTTTAGAACCCCAAATAGACCAGACCAGAATAGGACATACCACCGTCACATTATAATCCACACAGGATCAACTCAGAACAAGGAAAAGATCCTTAAAGCTGTCAGGGAGAAAACGGTAATCACCTATAAAGGGAAACCAATTAGAATCACCTCAGATTTCTCAGCAGAGACAATCAAAGCAAGAAGAGCCTGGAATGACGTATGCCATGCCCTAAAAACAAACAACTATCAACCAAGAATACTGTACCCAGCTAAACTCTCCTTCATAACTGAAGGCCAAATAAAAACCTTCCACAGTAAAGAAAAATTGAAACAATACATCTCCACCAAACCAGCCCTACAAAAGATTCTTAAAGATGTCCTACACATAGAAAACCAACAAGACCACAATAAAGGCCAACAAACTGCACCCAAACGGAGAATCCAAGAACCATAGGAAGAACCCAGTTTTCGCAGCCCCCAAGAAGGTAGATAACATGGCAGGAACTCCCAAATACCTCTCAGTCCTATCGCTTAACGTTAACGGACTGAACTCTCCAATTAAGCGACATAGACTGTCTAGTTGGATTAAAAAACAAGACCCTTCTATCTGCTGCCTGCAAGAGTCACATCTTGCCCGTAAAAACAAACACATTTTCAATGTTAAAGGCTGGAACAAAATCTACCAAGCAAACGGCCCTCATAAACAGGCGGGAGTTGCAATCCTAATATCAGATAAAATAGACTTCAAATTAAAAATCGTGAGAAGAGATAAAGAAGGTCGCTACATACTAATCAAAGGATCTCTCCTTCAGGAGGATATTACAATTCTCAATATCTATTCGCCAAACAATGGAGCACCCAAATTTATCAAAGAAACACTACTTTCCCTCAAATCCCATATAGATCCAAAGACATTAATTGTTGGGGATTTTAACACACCACTCTCCCCACTAGACAGATCAACTCGGCAAAAACTCAACAGAGAAACCGCAGATCTAAACAGCTGCATAGATCAACTAGACTTAACAGACATTTACCGAACATTTCACCCAGCAGCATCAGAATACACGTTCTTCTCAGCAGCACATGGAACGTTTTCTAAAATAGACCACATTCTAGGCCACAAAGCAAACTTGTCTAAATTCAGAAACATTGAAGTTATACCCTGCATTCTCTCTGACCACAAGGGAATAAAATTAGAACTCAACACCAAAAGCCACCAAAGAAAGTCCGGTATCACTTGGAGGCTGATCAACACACTGCTGAATCAAGAGTGGGTCATGGAAGAGATTAGAAAGGAAATTCAAATGTTCGTGCTATTCAACAAAAATGAACACACAAATTACCAGCTCCTCTGGGACACAGCAAAGGCAGTACTCAGAGGCAAGTTTATAGCTCTGAGCTCCTACATCAACAAATTGGAGAGATCTGAAACTAGCAATTTCATGACACATCTAAACCTCCTTGAAAAAGAGCAGCAAGATAAACCCCAATCCAGTAGACGGAAAGAAATAATCAAAATTAAATCAGAATTAAATGAATTAGAATCCAAAACAACTATAGAAAGAATCAACAAAACAAAGAGTTGGTTCTTTGAAAAACTTAACAAAATTGACAGACCCTTAGCAAATCTTATCAGAAAAAGAAGAGAACACACCCAAATTAATAAACTCAGAGATGAGAATGGAAACATCACCACAGAAACAACCAAGATTCAGAACATTATAAGGGAATACTTCTCAAAACTTTATGCTAATAAGTTCGACAACTTGACAGAAATGGACCTCTTCCTAGCAAATATTGACATGCTAAAACTAAACCAAGATGAGTTAAACTATCTTAACAGGCCCATATCAAGCATTGAAATAGAAACAGCAATAAGAGACCTCCCAGCTAAGAAAAGTCCAGGACCAGATGGTTTTACAGCGGAATTTTACAAGGCCTTCAAAGCAGAGCTCACACCAATTCTCCTCCAACTCTTCAATGAAATTGAAAGAGAAAGCTCAGTACCGAACACATTCTATGAAGCCATCATAACCCTAATCCCAAAACCAGGCAGCGACTCATCAAAGAAAGAGAACTATAGACCCATTTCTTTGATGAACATTGATGCAAAACTTCTCAACAAAATTTTGGCCAATCGACTTCAACAATTCATCCAAAAAATCATACACCACGATCAAACAGGATTCATTTCAGGGATGCAAAGCTGGTTCAATATACGCAAATCAATTAATATTATTCATCACATCAACAGGAGCAAGAACAAGAACCACATGGTTATCTCAATAGACGCAGAAAAAGCATTCGACAAGATCCAACACCCCTTTATGATCAAGGTTTTGGAAAAATTAGGAATCCATGGAACATTCCTCAATACAATAAAGGCTGTATATGACAAACCTACAGCCAGCATTATACTCAATGGTGAAAAACTAAAGCCATTTCCTCTTAACTCAGGAACAAGACAAGGATGCCCACTCTCTCCACTTCTCTTCAATCTAGTATTAGAATGCCTAGCTACAGCAATAAGACAAGATGCAGACATAAAGGGGATCCAAATAGGGAAAGAAGAAATAAAACTCTCCCTCTTTGCAGATGACATGATCTTGTATTTAAAGAATCCCATAGACTCCACTCCCAAATTACTCAAGCTGATTCAAAACTTTGGCAAAGTAGCAGGTTATAAAATTAACCCCCAAAAATCAATGGCTTTTCTGTATGCCAACAATGAGAAAAGTGTGGCTGAAATTAGGAAAGCAACTCCATTTGTAATAGCCCCACAAAAAATAAAATACCTAGGAATTAACTTAACTAAATAAGTGAAGGACCTCGATGATGAAAACTTTAAAATCTTGAAAAAGGAAATCAACACAGAACTTAAAAAATGGCAAAACCTCCCATGCTCCTGGATTGGCAAGATTAACATCGTGAAAATGGCAATACTTCCCAAGGCTATCTACAAATTCAACGCAATACCTATCAAAATTCCACCCTCATTCTTCAAGGAAATAGAAGAGGCAATCCAAAAATTCATATGGAACAATAAAAGACCCCGAATAGCAAAAACACTTCTCAACGGAAAGAACACTGCTGGAGAAATATCAATACCAAATTTCAAACTCTACTATAAAGCCATAGTAATCAAAACAGCTTGGTATTGGCATAAGAACAGACCTCAGGACCAATGGAATAGAATTGAAAACCCAGAAATGAACCTACAGACCTATAGCCATCTAATCTTCGATAAGGAAGCTAAAACAATAGAATGGAAGAAAGACAGCCTCTTCAGTAAATGGTGCTGGCAAAATTGGTTAACTACATGTGGAAAACTAAAGCTAGATCCTTATATATCACCCTGCACGAGAATCAACTCCAAATGGATCAAATACCTTGAACTGAAAGCAGACACTCTGAAAACATTACAGGATGGAATAGGAGAAACCCTAGGTCTTCTTGGCTCAGGCCAAAATTTTCTGAATAGAGACCCGGAAACACAACAAATCAAAGAAAGGTTGGACAAATGGGATTGCATAAGGTTGCAGAGCTTCTGCAGGGCAAATGACATAGCTAGCAAGATCATTAGAAAGCCCACCGATTGGGAGAAGATCTTTACTAGCCATACAACGGACAAGGGTCTCATATCTAAAATATACTTGGAACTCAAAAAATTAAACCACCCAACAACAAATCCTCAAAGAAACAACTGCCCAATAAATAAGTTTGCGAAAGACTTAAAGAGAAGCTTCTCTGAAGAAGAAAGAAGGATGGCCAATAGACACATGAAGAAATGTTCAACATCCCTAGCCATAAAAGAAATGCAAATCAAAACAACATTCAGATATCACCTCACTCCAGTTAGAACAGCAAAAATCAAGAACTCTAACAACAACAGATGCTGGAGGGGATGTGGACAGAAAGGAACCTTACTTCATTGTTGGTGGGAATGTAAACTTGTTCAACCACTTTGGAAAGCAGTATGGAGGTTCCTCAAAAGACTTCACATAGATCTCCCCTATGATCCAGCAATCCCATTTTTGGGCATTTACCCAAATGTTTACAAACAAGACCACACTAAAGCTACCAGCACAACTATGTTTATTGCAGCATTATTTACCATAGCTAAGATATGAAACCAACCCAGAAGCCCCTCAGTAGATGAATGGATCAAGAAAATGTGGTATATATACACAATGGAATTCTATGCCTCCATCAGAAAGAATGACATTTCCCCATTTGTGAGGAAATGGAAAGGCTTGGAAAAAATTATATTAAGTGAAGTAAGCCAGGCCCAAAGAAACATAGGTCCCATGGTTTCCCTTATTTGCAATATCTAGTATAGGTATGAGTCAAGCGGAAAAGGTCAGATAATGTGATGTTAGGAAAACGAACCCTTAAATATGTATTTTAATGTTTTCGTTTCTTTCATGCATGTGTTTCTAACGCATTTATAAGATTATTTCTTTGTTGCTTTGTATGTCCCTCCCCCACAGTGTAACCCCCGCTTTCACTTTATCTGATGTCAGTATAAAATGTGGAGGAGATGGGGACAAACAAGTCGTTTAAGGATTCAGGTGGACCTGTTGCAACAAGGAGAATTACAAAATGTCATGTCAAAGCAAGCTTTACAATGTCGGTGTGTGGGGGGGGAGGGGGGTATGATTGGGTGGGGGGGAGGGGGGAGGCTGGGAAGGGAGGTGAAGGGTAAACAAAGGAGGAGGCTGCAATGCTTGGTAAGAAATGTATGCATTATCCTGCCAATGTAATTGTAACCCCTCTGTACAGTATGCTCTCAAATAAAATAAAATTAAATAAAAAAAAATAAAAATAAAAATAAAGAAATGTACTCATTATCTTGCCCATGTAATTGTAAACCCTTCTGTACAGTATTTCCACAATAAAAAAGAAAGAAAAGAAAATAGAAGTAACAATAAAAAAAAACAGGTGTTGGTTGCTCACACCTATAATACTAGCTACTCAGGAGGCTAAGATCTGAGGATCACGATTCAAAGCCAAGCTGGGCAGGGAAATTCCATGAGACTTTTTGCCAATAAACCACTCAGAAAACCAGAAGTGGTGCTGTAGGTAAAGTGGTACAGCACTAGCCTTGAGCTGAAGGAGAGCACCCAGGCCCAGAGTTCAGCCCCAAGACCTACCAAAAAAAAAAAAAAAAAAAGCTACACCTAAATGGTTTCCGACAAAGAGGGACGGAGTCTTGGGGGTTTCTATCTAGCAGGAAAGCAGGTTTCCCTTCTAGTTGGGAGGGGGATTGCCTTCTAGTAAGGAGGGGGCTTCTGATCAAATTGTTTCAGTTTCATACTGCCCAAATAAGTGTCTAATGTTTGTCAGGTATTGACTTGTGAAAACATCCTGCATGGGGAACTCCAGTCTTAATGACCTTATGGTGACCATGCTTGGCTCCAGGGCCTCAATCCACCCTCTAGTTAATCCTACAATATGGTTGCCACTTCAGTCTTGGAGCAGACACTGTGTATGACTTCCAATTTTGAGTCTACCAGGACTGAAATTGAAACGGATAAGCGAGGTAAATACTGTGGTGATTCTGTCCACAGTCTAAGTACTGCTATGACTGTGTGGCAGGGAGGCCACACAAGTGGTCTTATTTGTGCTGTCATGGATCTCAGACCCCATGGGCATGAAATGCATGATAAGTCATCAAGACAACTTGGAACACCCTGTTGCTCTTCTCAAAAGGAAGAGTCTATTTCAAAAACCCCTGAAACTGATCAGCTCCATTCTTTCCAGGCCAACTATACCTGGGGAAAATTTGACATTTCTGGGAAACTTACCTGGATGTAGTGAAGGCCACCCCTTGAGATGAGCAATAAGCACTAATCATAGCCAGGCGAAATATCTGGTGGTATTGCAGAAGACCAATGTAGAACTGGAGTGGAATCTGTGCTTTGGTTCAATTGTCCAACCTGCACCTGACCATTCTCAAATACCTTAGGTAAGGAGAGACTTCATAGTAGCTCATTCAAGAATCATATTTACAAATATGGTATTTAGGAGCCCCTAAAATTTTCCAAGAAACCAGAAACAGCAGTTCAAATTAGTTTTATTCTGTTGATCTCCACAATCGATTATTCCAATATATGCTTTTATTTATCAGCAGGGTTTGTTAATTGGAAATGCCGCCAAGGGCGGGGGTGGGGGGAAATTAGGAGCCACTGGAAGGACTGAATGGGAGAAATTAGCTCTAAGTATAATACTTGAAAGGGAATCTGTGTGGTAGTTGGAGGCCAATGCCACAGAAAGACTTACAAGGTTTTAATACTGGCAAACAAGTTACCTAAAAACTCAGGTGAAGCTGAGTGTAATCCTAGATGTTCAGGTGGCTGTTTGAGGATCTGTGTTTGAAGTTTACCTGGGCAGGAAAGATGAGACTTTCCAACTAACCTGCAAAAAGATAAACTACTGGAGTTGTGGCTAACGTGGTAACCTTGAGCAAAAAAAAGAGATGAGATCAAACCCCGGACCAGCCTACAGTCCGTTAAAAAAAAAGTTTGTCAAGTTGTCATGTCCAAAACTAGCTTTACAACGTCGGTGCGGGGGGGGGGGGGAAGGAGAAGGATTGGGATTGGGGGGAGGGGGGAGGCTGGGAAGGGATGTGAAGGGTAAACAAAGGAGGAGGCTGCAATGCTTGGTAAGAAATGTACGCATTATCCTGCCCACGTAATTGTAACTCCTCTGTACAGTATGTTCACAAATAAAATAAAATTAAATTAAAAAAAAAGTTTGTGTCTGTGTGGTGGCAGATCCCTTTAGTACCTTGATGATGAAACAAGCATTTTAAAAATGAGTCATGGTGTCAATATTTACCTCTTTAGTAACTGTTTTCAGAGGAATGTGTGGATGGGTGCTTTATCTCCTGTATAAGAGGTTTTGTTCAGTGAAAAACTGCCTTAACCAATCACTTTTTAATCAAAATACCCTTTGGATACTGCTGAATAGGAAAGTCAGTGCTTTAGGTTGGAAGAAAAAGTAAAATAAGGGTGGAATTTTGATAGGTATTGCGTTGAATTTGTAGATAGCCTTGGGAAGTATTGCCATTTTCACGATGTTAATCTTGCCAATCCAGGAGCATGGGAGGTTTTGCCATTTTTTAAGTTCTGTGTTGATTTCCTTTTTCAAGATTTTAAAGTTTTCATCATCGAGGTCCTTCACTTATTTAGTTAAGTTAATTCCTAGGTATTTTATTTTTTGTGGGGCTATTACAAATGGAGTTGCTTTCCTAATTTCAGCCACACTTTTCTCATTGTTGGCATACAGAAAAGCCATTGATTTTTGGGGGTTAATTTTATAACCTGCTACTTTGCCAAAGTTTTGAATCAGCTTGAGTAATTTGGGAGTGGAGTCTATGGGATTCTTTAAATACAAGATCATGTCATCTGCAAAGAGGGAGAGTTTTATTTCTTCTTTCCCTATTTGGATCCCCTTTATGTCTGCATCTTGTCTTATTGCTGTAGCTAGGCATTCTAATACTAGATTGAAGAGAAGTGGAGAGAGTGGGCATCCTTGTCTTGTTCCTGAGTTAAGAGGAAATGGCTTTAGTTTTTCACCATTGAGTATAATGCTGGCTGTAGGTTTGTCATATACAGCCTTTATTGTATTGAGGAATGTTCCATGGATTCCTAATTTTTCCAAAACCTTGATCATAAAGGGGTGTTGGATCTTGTCGAATGCTTTTTCTGCGTCTATTGAGATAACCATGTGGTTCTTGTTCTTGCTCCTGTTGATGTGATGAATAATATTAATTGATTTGCGTATATTGAACCAGCTTTGCATCCCTGAAATGAATCCTGTTTGATCGTGGTGTATGATTTTTTGGATGAATTGTTGAAGTCGATTGGCCAAAATTTTGTTGAGAAGTTTTGCATCAATGTTCATCAAAGAAATGGGTCTATAGTTCTCTTTCTTTGATGAGTCGCTGCCTGGTTTTGGGATTAGGGTTATGATGGCTTCATAGAATGTGTTCGGTACTGAGCTTTCTCTTTCAATTTCATTGAAGAGTTGGAGGAGAATTGGTGTGAGCTCTGCTTTGAAGGCCTTGTAAAATTCCGCTGTAAAACCATCTGGTCCTGGACTTTTCTTAGCTGGGAGGTCTCTTATTGCTGTTTCTATTTCAATGCTTGATATGGGCCTGTTAAGATAGTTTAACTCATCTTGGTTTAGTTTTAGCATGTCAATATTTGCTAGGAAGAGGTCCATTTCTGTCAAGTTGTCGAACTTATTAGCATAAAGTTTTGAGAAGTATTCCCTTATAATGTTCTGAATCTTGGTTGTTTCTGTGGTGATGTTTCCATTCTCATCTCTGAGTTTATTAATTTGGGTGTGTTCTCTTCTTTTTCTGATAAGATTTGCTAAGGGTCTGTCAATTTTGTTAAGTTTTTCAAAGAACCAACTCTTTGTTTTGTTGATTCTTTCTATAGTTGTTTTGGATTCTAATTCATTTAATTCTGATTTAATTTTGATTATTTCTTTCCGTCTACTGGATTGGGGTTTATCTTGCTGCTCTTTTTCAAGGAGGTTTAGATGTGTCATGAAATTGCTAGTTTCAGATCTCTCCAATTTGTTGATGTAGGAGCTCAGAGCTATAAACTTGCCTCTGAGTACTGCCTTTGCTGTGTCCCAGAGGAGCTGGTAATTTGTGTGTTCATTTTTGTTGAATAGCACGAACATTTGAATTTCCTTTCTAATCTCTTCCATGACCCACTCTTGATTCAGCAGTGTGTTGATCAGCCTCCAAGTGATACCGGACTTTCTTTGGTGGCTTTTGGTGTTGAGTTCTAATTTTATTCCCTTGTGGTCAGAGAGAATGCAGGGTATAACTTCAATGTTTCTGAATTTAGACAAGTTTGCTTTGTGGCCTAGAATGTGGTCTATTTTAGAAAACGTTCCATGTGCTGCTGAGAAGAACGTGTATTCTGATGCTGCTGGGTGAAATGTTCGGTAAATGTCTGTTAAGTCTAGTTGATCTATGCAGCTGTTTAGATCTGCGGTTTCTCTGTTGAGTTTTTGCCGAGTTGATCTGTCTAGTGGGGAGAGTGGTGTGTTAAAATCCCCAACAATTAATGTCTTTGGATCTATATGGGATTTGAGGGAAAGTAGTGTTTCTTTGATAAATTTGGGTGCTCCATTGTTTGGCGAATAGATATTGAGAATTGTAATATCCTCCTGAAGGAGAGATCCTTTGATTAGTATGTAGCGACCTTCTTTATCTCTTCTCACGATTTTTAATTTGAAGTCTATTTTATCTGATATTAGGATTGCAACTCCCGCCTGTTTATGAGGGCCGTTTGCTTGGTAGATTTTGTTCCAGCCTTTAACATTGAAAATGTGTTTGTTTTTACGGGCAAGATGTGACTCTTGCAGGCAGCAGATAGAAGGGTCTTGTTTTTTAATCCAACTAGACAGTCTATGTCGCTTAATTGGAGAGTTCAGTCCGTTAACGTTAAGCGATAGGACTGAGAGGTATTTGGGAGTTCCTGCCATGTTATCTACCTTCTTGGGGGCTGCGAAAACTGGGTTCTTCCTATGGTTCTTGGATTCTCCGTTTGGGTGCAGTTTGTTGGCCTTTATTGTGGTCTTGTTGGTTTTCTATGTGTAGGACATCTTTAAGAATCTTTTGTAGGGCTGGTTTGGTGGAGATGTATTGTTTCAATTTTTCTTTGCTGTGGAAGGTTTTTATTTGGCCTTCAGTTATGAAGGAGAGTTTAGCTGGGTACAGTATTCTTGGTTGATAGTTGTTTGTTTTTAGGGCATGGCATACGTCATTCCAGGCTCTTCTTGCTTTGATTGTCTCTGCTGAGAAATCTGAGGTGATTCTAATTGGTTTCCCTTTATAGGTGATTACCGTTTTCTCCCTGACAGCTTTAAGGATCTTTTCCTTGTTCTGAGTTGATCCTGTGTGGATTATAATGTGACGGTGGTATGTCCTATTCTGGTCTGGTCTATTTGGGGTTCTAAAGGCTTCTTGTATCTGAATAGGCCTATCTTTTTGCATGTTTGGGAAGTTCTCTGCTAGGATCCTGTTGAACAAATTTCCTAGACCATTAACTTCTGTTTCTAGGTGCTCCTCTACACCCATTATCCTTAAGTTAGGCCTTCTGATGGTGTCTTCCAGGTGTTGGATAGATCTGTCGTATTTCTTGGACTTGTCTTGGATGGTTGTATGTTCTTTCTCTATAATATCTAGGCTGTCTTCAATCCCTGAGATTCGATCTTCTGCATGGTCTAACCTGCTGTCAAGACTCTCTACTTTGTTTTTAATCTCTTTTCCTTCTAATTGGTCAGCTTTGATGGCTTCAAGTTCTTTGTTGAAGCTCTGTTTTAGGTCTTGTATGAATCTCTTTACTTCCTTAGTTTGGTGTTCAGTGTTTGTCCTCAAATCACTTAGTTGATTGGATATGGTTTCTTTGGACTCCCATTCCTTCTGTTGGGTTCCATTCAGCATTCCCTTTGTGGTCTCCCTGACTTCCTTCAGCTCTTTGTTAATGGATTCTATGGATGCCTTTAGTGATCTTTGTGTGTTCTCTACCTGGTCTCTCAATTCCTGTACTACTCTTTGTTTAGCTTCCTCACGTTCGTGGGATTCCTGCAGTTCTCTTTGAGTGTTCTCAGCCTGCTCACGCCATTCCTCCCTTTCTCTTTGAGTATTCTCAAGTTGTTCACGCAAATCCTGTATCAGTTTTTGATTAGCTTCCTCACGCTTATGATATTCCTGTTTAAACTTCTGTGATGCCTCCTCTCTCTCCCTATCACGCTCATAGAGAGTCCTTTGTAAGTTGTCAAACTTCTCATTTATCATGTTTGCCACCAGTGTTTGTAGAGCTATTTGGGAACTCTCCTCTGGAGTGTTCATTATCTGATCTGACCCCTGATTATCAAGATTGGGAATTGAGATACCCGAATTTGCCATTTTTCTTGTGTTTTTCCGGCTTACTCTGCCCATTTGAGATGAAGATAGTACCAGTTTTGTGCTAGAACACTATCTTAAGGCAACCATCAACCAAAGTTTGCATTTGTACAGTCAATAGTCTACAGATACAATCTAGTTCAACAGATACATCTATTCAACATCAAACAACTATATGTTAAAGGACTTCGAACCGCAGAAAAGAATTTGGAAAACCAGAAATTATTAGGATTAGGGAGAGATGTGGGTGAAAAATAGGAATAGATTGGTGTGGGGAAGCACAGGGAGAGTTAAC
>NW_027204502.1:0-26491 GCF_024711535.1 Dipodomys merriami
AACAAAAGCACCTTTATCTGACATTTAGGAAGATTAAGTTTTGGAAAATCACTTGGCATATTCCGCAGGACTCCACAGGATACTCAAGTTTTATAAGGTAATGGATCATGTTAGCTTAACTTATATTTAAGGTTTGTTGGCCTGCTATTACTGTATTAGGCAGTCTAATTGAAATGGAAACATAAAATTTTGCTGTCAGGAGATGAAGTCTGTGCCTCCCCTGAACTATAAATTAGCTGCATAATGCTGTAAAATGTGGTATTTATCCTGGTTCTAGTAACATTGGGAAAATAACAAAATACATAAAGTTAAGCCTACTTTGTGTGAAACCAATTTTCTTTTGTTTATCATTGACATTTAGGAAGAAAGGTCACTTGACTAAAAAGAAATTTTCATAAATAATGCTAAAAGAGAAGTCAATTGTGTCAGAAAGCTCATTTTAAAAAGCAGTATCTCTATTGGTTCACAATCCCTATATATTACATATAATATATATTATATAATATGTTGAAGAAAAACATCTAAGAAAATATACTAGTGAATCTAATTAACATTTAGCTTCATTATTTAGGGAGTACTGGTTATGAATTCAAACCCTTGTGCTTGCTATTTAATACCTAAACTAGTTGAACCACACATCCAGCCCTTTATATTTAGTTATTTTTCAGATAGGGTCTTATGCTTTCTGCTGTCCCAGCCTAAGATTCATGATAACGTGTGTTTACAATTATACCCATCTTTTTCTTGGAAATAAGAGCCTAACCATTTTTGACCAGGACATACCTCAACTATTGACTCCCCAAACTCTACCTCCTGAGTAGTTAACTCAGTTTTGAAAATGTACCATTTTTGGTGACATGTGTTTATTAAACCATCCAAGTAATTTTTTAGTATACAATAAAACTTTTATCTTTAGAAAATTATCTTGAGAAAAATAATTTGACCTTTCCAATAAAATTAGGACCATTATAATTATCATTCATGGGGTTCTTCCAGTCTCCAAATTTCACGGCAAGAAACATAGCTATTCATAAAAATAAAGGAAAGCTTTACACTAGAGGACTGTCACTTTAAACACAAACAGAAGAATAATATCCATGTAAAGTTTAATAAAACCTACAAGCCTTCTATAATTTTATATAACCATGTGTAGGTTGATGGAAGTATTTTCTGTGATGCTGATTGGTATGCTTTCAAGTATTTATTGTATTTTTCTTAATTTGTTTTATTTTGGTGTGTGTGTGTGTGTGTGTGTGTGTGTGTGTGTGTGTGTGTGTGTGTGTGTGTGTGTGTGTGTGTGTGTGTGTGTGTGTGTGTGTGTGTGTGTACCAGGGCTTGAACTAAGTGACTAAGTGCTGTCCCTTATCTTTTCTGCTCAAGACTAGCTCCACCATTTGAGTCACACTTCCACTTCTAACTTTTCATTGAAGATAAGATTTTCTCGGACATTTCTGCCTGAAATGCTTTAGAACATTGATCCTCCAATGTCTACCTATTGAATAGCTAGGATTAGATGTGAACTGCTAAGCCTTAGCCAGCAAAGGCTAAATTTAATGTATCCAGACATGTTGACAAATCTTAAGCTAATTTTTATGATTTAAGATTCCTTTATGAATCTCAAAATGATATGCTGTTCTCCCAAGTCCATGTAACAAGTTTGACAAGAAATATACTTATTACTTTACTTATGTAACTGTAACCCTTTTGTATATCTCCTTGGCAATAAAAATGATAATAAAATTTGACAGTAGAGAGAAAATATTCTTGCAGATTATTTTTTTTCTTAATGTGATAATGCATTAATCTACTGGTGATTTTGTTGAAAATAGTCTCCCAATATTGGTGGATATCTCCTCTCTCTTTTTTTTTTGGTTGATTGTGGGACTTGAACTCAGGGTCTGGGTGCTTTACCTGAGGTCTTCAGCTCAAGGCTAATGCTCTACCACTTGAGCCACAGCACCACTTCCAGTTTTCTGGTGGTTAAATGTAGATTAGAGTATATGAGATTTCCTGTCCGGGCTGACTTTGATTTGTGATCCTCAGATCTCAGCCTCCTGAGTAGCTAGGAATACAGGCATGAGCCACAGGGGAGCTCGGCTTGATAGATTATTTGCAATGTGAATGTCCAAGTTTCAACCATCGCATTGCTCATTTACTGACACAGTACGTTTTCTATCACCTAGCGTATGTTTGTCATTCTTGTTTTAAACACCTATTTCTGTGATACGTAGAAAATATTAAAAGCTTTTAGGAGCATAAATAAGACTGTATATCAAGTTTGTTAATCCAATATGTAAACTGTGATGTAGACTTATATAGCAAATAATTACCAATTATGAATTTCTAAACTCTTTAACAATTCATTCAAATTCTAATAGTGTCCTAATTATGAATGGCATTACTGCTACTTGATATTATGGTAGTTACATATTTCTAAATGTTACCTAATGCAAAATACACAAAAAGTTTAATTATTATACCTAGCTTCTGTATTTCTGCATTTTCATTTTTGAGACTTAATAAATATAAATTCCTTTCCCTTATGCATAATTTATTCCTTATCAAAGTTGGTTATGTCACTCACAGTGTTAAAATCCATAATGGATATTTATACATTCTTCACATTATTTAATTTTAGGATTAACAATTAAATAAATGAATTGTTTTAAAACTTGTTGGTTTTATTATTTAAAATTTATATCTAATTCATCTTCCTTCAGTTTGAAGAATAGAAACACAAGTTGATTTGCAACAGCAATGATTTTGTATGTTCCTTTTGCATGAGCCCTATGGACTTCAATTTAACTAATAAATCAATTAGACATTTTAAGTTTCACACAGAATATTGGAACTACATAGTATTTTCCATGTAACCTTATAATCATTTAGTGAACTTAGTTATAATCATAATTAATATACTTTCTATTATTTTGTATTAGACTTTGTAAGTGTTCATAATGTGTTCTTTTAAAATATACTTTATTCATAAAACAGTAGAGTCAAAGGCTCTACTGAGTTTTAGTCAAAGACTCAATAGATTTTTGCAGGATTTATAAATAAGAAAACTGACTAAAATACTATGAAACTTACAAATTCTGAAATACAAATCAGATGCTAAACCCTGTTGTTTTTCATTGTGCCATAATTAAGGAATCATATCTTAAGTGAGAAGAAAAATGTATTCTAGATTCTTCCTCTGAATTGATACTATTTACCTCCACCAGTTCTTGAAAGCAATGCCTTAAACGTACTTTTTCTGCAGGTGCCAGTTGCTCATGCCTGCAATCCTGGATACCCAGGAGGCTGAGATTTAAGGATCACAGTTCAAAGCCAGCCCAGGCAGGAAAGTCAAAGAGACTCTAATCAAATTAACCATCAAAAAACCAGAAGAGGTGTTGTGGCTCAAGAGGTAGCGCACTAGCCTTGTGCTGAAGAGCTGAATGACAGTGCCTTGGCCCAGTGTTCAAGCTACATGACTAATCCCATGACTAATATACATATATAAATATATATATATATATATATATATATATATATATATGTGTGTGTGTATGTGTGTGTGTGTGTGTACATATATATATACTGATTTTAAAAAAATTAGACAGAGTGGGTAATTTCAAAATTTATGTATATATAAATATCTGATGTATAAATATATGAATATATATCACATGTATTTCTATATTATAAATAAATTAGATTTCAAATAAATATAGTAAACACACACATATAAGGAACATGTATTTATATTAATATATAAAATATATAAGAACACATATGTGTATATATATTTATATATATACATATTAATGAAATTCACCAAAGGTTATTTTAAAAAGCAGAGGGGAATGGGCACTGAGCAGTAAGAATATAGAAGAATGAGTGAACTTGTTCAAAGTACACTCTGTGCATGTATGGAAATATCACAATATAATTACTAGTTTTACAAGTTTTTGTTTATAAAAAATTAAACAGTAATACTTACATAAGTTTAAAAATGTTAGTAAAATATAAGGTATGAACTCCTTAATACACATAAAATGCTACATAGCAAAGGAGAGAAATACGTGGGCAAGAGCAATAGTTGTAACCAGAGTCTATTAGGGAAGGCTCAGTGCTAGTCTTTTACAACTAAGTCTGAATTGGCCCACCACAAGCCAGCAGTGTCTATGAATTGAATTGTCTTATAAAGAAAATTGCTATTTTTTCTATTGCCTACCCTTAGGGAATTATAATCGAAATTTTGCAAGTTTTCTCTAAATTACTGAATTTTTTTCACTTTAGTCTGTATAATGAAATTCTGTTTTTACAATAATTCGAATCAATTTCAAAGTTCATTTCACAACTTTATTTTTATTGTGGAAATACTGTGCAGAGGGGTTACAATTACATGAGCAAGGTAATGAGTACATTTATTATCAAGCACTGTTGCCTTCTCTTTTATTTCCCCTTACCACCCCTTCCCATCTTTCCCCCTCCCACCATCATCCCGTGCCACTTTTATATTATTCATGATAATATTGCACAAAATAGTATAGGTTGAGAGAAAATGAAGGTATATATGGTTTCCCATTGCTCAAATAATCACCTAATATTGATTGGATGAGTTTTTGTCAATTACATATTCCCTATTACCTGAGCAAAAAGCTTATTTAGGAAAGAAAGGTTTTCTTATAAACGGTTTCAAAAATTGTACTTTGCTCTATCATACTGAAACGGCTTTATCAAGTTTTTGATTAAAAGGTAATGGTCTGTCCTAGAACTTTGATTGATTTTAAGTCAAAACTTCAGAAAAATGTATTATTATAAATCCTTTCTCTAAAATATAGTGAAGACAGTTCAGAGGGCTTGTCTTGATCAGTACTTAATTCAGAAATAGTGGCCATTTAAAGAACACATATCTAATAAGTAGATGTATTACTAATTTATGGTTTTTGTAACGAGTTACATGATTTCTTACTTCTAAAAGTACTTATTACAAGATATTGTTATTGCTGGCAAAGTATGTCCAAAATCATTAAGGTAGGCAAGCATGGGAAAGAAAGATTGTGCATAAACTGGAATTCCCAATGTGCAGGCTGCAGAAAGTAATACATATAGAAATGTCAGAAGCTAACTACCAGAAATCCAGCTGCCATCTTCCCTGACCACAAATTATTAGAGGAAATGTTATATGCCTCTAGACATACACTAGCAAAAACACTCTAAAACTATGGCTCAGCTGAACCACATTCACATATTGAAACCAATAGTGGCTGATAACCTTATTGATAACTCTTGTACAAGATCTTCCTGTTTGAGAATTCTCTCTTTGACTTAGATATTTGTTTTCAATTAGATTGTTCGGATAGAACTCAAGAAAAAAAATTAACATTCAGCTAACAAAAAATTACATACTTTAAACTTTGTATTAAATTATTCATAGTAATAGGCCAAATATTTGGGAAATATAGTGTCAATTCTTTGTTTGAAAACAAAGCTGTAAGCACTTAAAAAAAAAGAACAGTGTTTCAATTAAATCAATATTATGTTTTCCTGGCCTATATGCTGACTGTATTTTGCTTTGTCTTCTCTCCCAAAACAAATATGAATACTTCTCTTTGTCTTTATAGGGGCCTGATAAGAAGTCCTATGAATATATCTAAAATAAATGGAATTCTATGCCACCATCAGAAAGAATGACATTGCCCCATTTGTTAGGAATTGGAAAGACTAGAAAAAAAATTATATTAAGTGAAGTAAGCTTGGCCCAAAGAAACATAGGTCCCATGGTTTTCCTTATTTGCAATTACTAGTATATGTCTTAGACAAGTATAAATGGTCAGATAAGTTGATGTTACGCGAAATGAACCGCAAGATAAGGATTCGATTTTTTTTTTCTTTCTAACATGTTTATAATACGATTTCTTTTTGCTTTGTATGTCCCTTCCCCATGGTATAACCCCTGTTTTCACTGTATTTGATGTTGGCCTAATTTGTGGAGGGGAAGGGAAAAAACAAATAGTTTAAATAAGGATACAGGTGGACCCATTGCAACAATGAGATGTACAAGATGTTATGTCAAAAAACGAACTTTACAACTTTGGTTGGGGGCGGGGCAGGGAGAGAAGGGGAGCGGGGATGGAAAGGGAAAGGAAGGGGAAACAAAGGAGGAGGCAACAATTCTTGATAAGAAATGTACTCATTACCTTGTCCATGTAATTGTAAAAATGAAGAAAAAACATGATAAAAAATGAAAAAAACATCTTGCTAATATGTATTCTTTTAAAGATCTTATAAATATCTTCCCTGTATCATTGATAGCATCAGAAATTACTTAAGCACACAAAAAAGGCATAGTACTTTGCATTAGTAGATCCAGTTTCTGATCCTGAGAAAGTAGGATTTTGTAAGAACCAATGACAACTCACAGCCATATTTTCATGAATACTTTCATGTAGCTAGAACTAGTATACTAAAATATTCACTTGGAAAATACGTACTAAAATATCCACATATTCAGCTTTTCTGTTTTATTTCTTGGTATTTCATTTACGTATGTATTTTTTCCATTTTCTTTAGTTATTTATCTGGCTTCCCAATTCTTCTTATTTTTCTCTAAATTATTGTTTAATGTGTATGTTTGTTCTAGTTTTTCTACTCTCAAACTGAGCTCTTTACCCTGAGATCTTCACATAACTGACTTTGCCTCGGATAATTGCTTTCTTTTAGTCGAGTGCTTCTCAACTTACTGTATGCCCCAGGTCACTTTAATACCATTCTGTTCTGCTTTATATATCTTAGGACATTTGCAATGAGGTCTATCTGATTATTTCATTTTTCTCTCCTTTTATTAAAGCACTGGGTTTAGGAGATTTGGGGACACTTCTCTTGTTCATTTCTGTAGACGCAGCAGATAAGACTCCTCTAGAGACAGACCCAGAATTCATGCTTACGGATAATGAATTTCTGTCTATATCAAAGGCACAATTTTTAGGTATCTTCCAAGATTTTGTGTATTATAACTTAGAGTCCTAGAGACTTCTTACATTTTTTCCACATTTGATAACCAAAAATTTGATACCATAGATATTAGCAAAATTTGTTTAATACAATGTTTCTGCATCCACTTTCTGGCCATGTATGGTAACTTAGTTCTAGCCTGAAAGGAACACTGCTTTTGTGTTTCCTATCATATTAAATCATATACCTGACTTTATTAATTTTATCAAAAGCTACAAACTTGAAGAGACATCATATTACTTCATTGGGCAGATGATTCTTCAACTCTTTACAGTTGTTCACTTTTGGAATACTGATGGAATTTATCATTTATCATATACAACTGCTTATTCTGAAGATATCTGTTTGTCTTCACAAAGTCTGCCCTGCAATTATTTCATTCCATTCTCACACTCATATACTTCTGAAATTCTATTATTTTGTTTCCACTATCTGGATTTTTCTATTTCTCTCCACGTGATGATGTCAATGCTCATCTTTCAGTCATAATTAAATAACAACTGTATTATAGTTATGAACAAATTCTCTCTTCCTAAGTATATGTTACACATTTTGGCATCATATGATATACTAGTAATTGTGTTTTATATATATATATATATATATATATATATATATATATATATATATATATATATATATATATATATATATATATATGCACGCACACATACATACACCTTTTTCTGTTGGGAGTACAATAGAAATGTGTGGATAATTATTAGTCATCTTCACTTACTCAGACAAACTACCACAGACTAAATGAACTATAACACAAATTCAAATCCTCACATAAACCCTGAACATTCAAAATAAAACCTATCAGCAGGTAGAAAACCCACAGATGGGGAGAAGATCTTCACTAGACATACAAAGGACAAGGGTCTCATATCTAAAATATACCTGGAATTCAAAAAATGAAATCCCCCAACAACAAATCCTCAAAGAAACAACTGCTCTATAAATAAGTGGGCTAAAGACTTAAAGAGAAAATTCTCTGAAGAAGAAAGAAGGATGGCCAAGAGACACATGAAGAAATGTTCAACATCCCTAGCCATAAAAGAAATGCAAATCAAAATAACATTGAGATACCACCTCACTCCAGTAAGAATGGCAAAAATCAAGAACTCTAACAACAACAGATGCTGGAGGGGATGTGGACAGAAGGGAACCTTACTTCATTTTTGGTGGGAATGTAAACTTGTTCAACCACTTTGGAAAGCAGTATGGAGGTTCTTCAACAGACTTCACATAGAGCTCCCCTATGACCCAGCAATCCCACTTTTGGGCATTTACCCAAATGTTTACAAACAAGACTACACAAAAGCTACCAGCACAACTATGTTTATTGCAGCATTATTTACCATAGATAAGATGTGGAACCAAACCAGATGCCCCTCAGTAGATGAATGGATAAAGAAAATGTAGTATATATACAGAATGGAATTCTATGCCTCCATCAGAAAGAATGACATTGCACCATATGTTAGCAAATGGAAAGACTTGGAAAAATTATATTAAGTGAAGTAAGCCAAGCCCAAAGAAACATAGGTCCCATGGTTTCCCTTATTTGCACTATCTAGTATATGTATGAGTCAAGCAGAAAAGGTCAGATAATGTGATGTTAGGAAAATGAACCCTTGGACAGGTATTTAAATGTTTTTTTTTTCTTTCATGCAATTGTTTCTAATGCATTTATAAGATTATTTGTTTGTTGCCCCACAGTATAAGCCCTAGTTTCACTATATTTGATGTCGGTATAATTTGTGGAGGAGATGGGGAAAAACAAGTCATTTAAGGATACAGGTGGACCTGTTGCAACAATGAGAAGTACACGTTGGCCTGTCGAAAACGAACTTTACAACTTTGGTGCGGGGGGGGGGGGGGGGGGGGGGGAGGCTGGGAAGGGATGTGATGGGTAAACAAAGGAGGAGGCTGCATTTCTTGATAAGAAATGTTCTTATGGGCTGGGAATGTAGCTCAGTGGTAGAGCACTTGCCTTGCATGCATGAGGCCCTGGGTTCGATTCTTCAGGACCACATAAGCAAAAAGAAAAAAGCCAGAAGTGGCGCTGTGACTCAAATGGTAGAGCACTAGCCTTTAGCTGAAGAGCTGAGGGACAGCGCCCAGGCCCAGAGTTCAGGCCCCACGACCGGATCCCCCCCCCCAAAAAAAAGAAAAGAAATGTACTCATTATCTTGCCCATGTAATTGTAAGCCCTCTGTATAGTATGTTCACAAAAAATAAAAATAAAAATTTAAAAAAAAAACAAAAATCCTATCAGCAGGGTTAGTTTCTTCTGGACACTATTCAAGAGGATCCATTTGATCTTGCTCCACTCATTTCTGGTAGTATTCTGACAATCTCTTGCATTCTTTGCCTTGTAAAGGCAACACCATGACATCCACCTTTCTCTTTGAGTGTATACTTTTGCCCAAATATTATTTATATTAAGACATTAGTTCCACTGGATTAGGGGTCTTCCATTCTTAGGAATGACTTCCTCTTAACTGAATTGTCAATGTCACTTTCCCAGGAAACAAAGGAGGCAACAATGCTTGTTAAGTAATATACTCATTACCTTGCTCAAGTAATTGTAACTCCTCTGTATGATATTTTCACAATAAAAAACTTAATAATAAAAAATAAAATCTCAATCATGGTCATTGGCAGTTTAGGACTTCCATATAAAAATATTTGAAACAAGTTAACTAATTCCAGTGGTATTACAGAAGATAGTAATGCAACAATCTACATGTTTGTTTTTTTCATAAAACTACTTAAAATAATTTACGTGACAACAAAGCAGTCTTAAACTAGCATTCTTAGCATAATGTTTTATTCCAGTATGTCCCAATGTATTACTTAAGAAAATGTATTTAGCTCCCCCATTTGTTTCATAAAAAAGAGAAGGTATAGGGTTTTTTTAATTTTTATTTTACTAAGCATATAGTTTCTGCAGTATTCTAAGTTCTTTCCCTTTAGAATATTCTAAGGGCTTATCTTTAATACTTTATAGTCAATGGCTTAGCAGACTTCCAGTGACTTCCACTATCTACTAAGTTCTTATTTATGTCTTTTTGGTGCTAGTACTAGGGTTTGAAATAAAAGCCTTGTACTATTGCTTGGCTTTTTCCACTCAAGGCTGGTGCCTTACCACTCATCCAAACTTCCACATCCAGCTATTCACTAGTTATTGAGGATAAGAATTTTGAAGACTTGAGGATTTGTCTGCTGGAGCTGGTTTGTACCCTCATCCTTGGTTCTCATCCTCCTCAGTAGTCAAGATTATAGATGAGAGACACCATGACCTGGCAGCTACTTTTTTTTTCCTGTTGTGGGGCTTGAACTCTGGGCCTGGGCACTGTCCCTCATCTCTTCAGCTCAAAGCGAGCAATCTACCACCTTATCCACAGGGCCACTTCTGGTTTTTTTGTGGTTAATTGGAGGTAAGAATTTCACAGCTTTTCCTGCCCAGGCTTGCTTTGAACTGTGATCCTCAGATCTCAGCCTCCGGAGTAGCTAGGATTACAGGCATGAGCCTAAGGCACCCGGCTTAGATTTAAGATATTTATTTGTCCTAGACATGGGCTTGAACTCAAGGCCTGATCCCTGTCCTTGAGCTTTTTTGCTCCAGGCTAGCATTCTACTACTTGAGCAATAGCTCCATTTCTGGCTTTTTGATAGTTAATTGATGATAAGAGTCTCATGGACTCTCTTATCTGGTATGACTTCAAACCATAATCCTCAGATCTCAGCCTGCTAAGTAACACAGGTTATAGGTATAGGTATGAGCCACCAGCACCTGGCTAGATTTAAACTTTTTTATTAAGTTATACATTTTAAAAAATCCTACTAGCAAATCCGAGAACATACCTCTTTGATATTTTGAATAATTTCACCTATGTTGTCCTATATGCTACATCTGAGTTTTTTTAAATAAAACCTCTCCTTTCATTCAGATGATTTTGTTGATGGCTGAACAACACTGTGTAATAGGGGCCAGATTATTGTAATCATGCAGCTGTTGATTCACCTAGTCTAGTGTACAGTTCTTTTAGTCTAATTTTTATCTATCTCAACTTCCATTCACAAACTCAGTTTTGAAAATGCACAATTTTTCATTGTATTAATAATGAAAATTATAACTTTGGAACCTGGACATTTTTTGAAACATCTTTCACAGCTCTGCCAGCCATATAACTGTCTTTATAAACATGATACTTCTGACGTGTGAAAGCTGCCATCAAATTCTGATGTCTGAATAGCCAGTTATACAGCTTAATAAAAGTAGGCAGGATTTTACCATCAGTACAGTACTTACTCCACCCAAAACCAGAAGACATGATGAAAAATTAGACATTCACTTTCTTTAAAGGACTTCAATAATCCCAAATAAAACACCTTGTTTTATGGAAAAAATAAGATTTCTATAGGTATTAATATACATGTTTAAATTTACATATTAAGTTATGTGGTACTGAGGAATCAAACCCAGGGCCTCAGGCATGCAAGGCAAGCACTCTACCACTGAGCCACCTTCCCAGCCCCTGCATATTAAGTTATAATGATCATATTCTGACAAAAATTTTCCACACACTAATGTGACATTGTTCTTATATACTTTATTTTATGTTTTAGTTAGTATTATTTTAGTAAAACAGGATAAAGCAGGGAGAAATGGAAATGAGAAACAATTCCAGCTCCCCACACAAAAAATGGCTCTAATAAACCACCATAATAGGATATTTGAGCACTTGGCTGTAACAATCTCTCTCATTTAAGATTTCATAGAAAATAAAATTTCAAATTTTCTATACAAGACAATCCATATACATATATAATGTTGCATACTTTATTGGTCTTATACCATTGTATTAATATTATTAATATTAATATTTGTACCTTTGAAGCCAACATTATATCCCTCATCTAAGCAACAACTCCACCCTTCAGTATTTAAATAATTTTATCAACGTAATACTAATAGTAAAATATTATAATCAGAATTGAATCAGGTTATATATTTAAGATTTCTCAGGAAATTCAAGTTCCAATAAATACTAACAATATGACTTGTAGATTTCTACTACAAACTTCAATGATTTTATGTGCATCTGTAACAGTCAGAGTGGTTTTTAGTACAATAAATAACAATATCACACATATCGAAATGAATGTAATAGAAGAAATGAACATAGATATCATCTGTAATTTTCATCTTCTTAATGTTGTTTAACAGCTTTTGTGATAGAACATATAAAAGAAGTTTTTTTGAAGGATACAGGTGGACCTGTTGCAACAATGAGAAGTACAAGTTGTCATGTCCAAAACTAGCTTTACAACGTCGGTGCGGGGGGGGGGGGGGGCGGGTGGGGGGGAAGGGGGGGAAGGAGAAGGATTGGGATTGGGGAGGGGGGAGGCTGGGAAGGGATGTGAAAGGTAAACAAAGGAAGAGGCTGCAATGCTTGGTAAGAAATGTACGCATTATCCTGCCCACGTAATTGTAACTCCTCTGTAAAGTATGTTCACAAATAAAACAAAATTAAATTAAAAAAAAGAAGTGTTTTTTGTGAAATAGACAAAGAAAATGACATTTAAAACTGAAGATGTTTAGGAAATTTATAGTTAAAGTTATGATTTGGACCTAATAGTTTACATTAGGTATGATATTTCTAATACAAAATACAAATAAAAGTGAAAATGCAACTTTAAATTGTTGGGTAATAGAAAATATTTTAAAGTAGGAAAATGTCGTTTCCATTTTAGGAAATACAGAAATATAAAGGATATTTTGATATTGTTTTATTCAGTGTCTTTGTATATACTTACAAGAATGAAATTTCAAAATTTGCCATTTAGAGCCATACATTGCTGGCACACACATGTAGTCACAGAGACGCAGAAGAAAGCTGAGTTGTGAGTACTGAGGTTCAAAACAAGTTGGGACAGATGAATCTGAGGAACTCATGTCTTCGATTAACAAGCAAAAGTTGAAGTGTTTCTGAGGCTTAGTAGAGCTAGCTTTAAGCAAAAAAGCCAAAGGAGAACATAAGACCCTGAGTTCAAGCTCCAGAATCAGTACACACACACACACACAAACACACCAAAGTCAGCACCATCACTACCAACAACTATTTGATCAATTATTTATTAAGAGAGTTTTGCTATAGTATGACTCTATAACAATATACAAGACAGTATGTTGAAGATGAACTTTACAACTTTGCAGGGGGGCGGGGAGAGGGTGGGATGAATTAGGAGGGATGAGGGGAGGAAAGGGATGGTAGTGGAGGGTGTATCAATGCTGGATAGGAAATCGACTGATTACCTTTCTTATGTAACTGTAATGCCTCTGTACAATATCTTTACAATAAAAAAATATATATTAGGAAAAAAAAGAGTGTTTTGGAACAGAGAACTGATCCTAAACAGTTTTGGGAAACATTCAGCTTTCCTTTCTTTTTTTTGTCGGTCGTGGGACTTGAACTCTGGGCCTGGGCGCTGTCCCTCAGCTCTTCAGCTCAAGGCTAGCGCTCTACCACTTGAGCTACAGCACCACTTCCGGTTTTCTGGTGGTTTATTGGAGATAGGAGTCTCACGGTCTCTCCTGCCCAGGCTGGCTTTGAACAGTGATCCTCAGATCTCAGCCTCCTGATTAACTAGGATAACAGGCGTGAGCCACCAGAGCCCGGCTACATTCAGCTTTTCTTATAACATAATTTCCATTTTGGAAATTTAATTACTCTTTAATATATTTAACTATTTTTTTATTGTGAAAATACTGTAGAGAGGGGTTACAATTACATGGGCAAGATAATGGGTACATTTCTTATCAAGCATTGTAGCCTCCTCCTTTGTTTCCCCTTCCTATTCCTTAGTATCCTCCCCTCGCCCCCCCACCCAATCCTCCCCGCCCCCCCCACCAAAGTCGTAAAGTTCGTTTTCGACAAAACGACATGTACTTCTCATTGTTGCAATGAGTCCACCTGTATCTCTATTTAAATGACTTGTTTTTCCCCTTCCCCTACACAAATTATACCGACATTAAATGCAGTGAAAGTACGGGTTATACTGTGGGGATTTTTTTTATTAGTAACATCTTGCCTTACTTTTAAACTCTTGTCTGATAATTATACCATTTATCCTGCTTAAAATTATGTGTTTATATGGTGATTCTCTCTCTTTTTTTATTGTGAAAATGCTGTACAGAGGGGTTACAATTACATGGACAAGATAATGAGTACATTTCTTATCAAGCATTGTAGCCTCCTCCTTAGTTTCCCCTTCCCATCCCTTCCCATCCTCCCCCCTACCCAATCCTCCCCACTACCCTCCCCCTTGAAAACTCCCTGAACACATTTTTATTCTATAATCCTGGTCTTTCTTGTGATATTATCCTTTTTACCTTTGGCACTACTAAATGCCTCTCATTACCAGGAACATGGACCCTGTAAAAGCATGCTATGATGGATATTGAGAGGAACTGCCCAATGCATCTCACTTCCTTCAATGAATCACGCATTAGCCCAGCTATCAGAAATCAGCCTCCAACTGTAAACGCCTTCAAGCTGCATCTTAGTTTCAGAGAGCCACTTAAAGGGCATATGCTAATAGGGAAAGTTCACATCCCGTAGATAACTGAGGGGGTTAAAAACAAAACAAAAAGCAAAAACAACAACAACAAAAAACCAGAACACTGCAGGTTGGCCCAATGAGTCTATTCTAATGGCCCCCTTTGCTCCTGATTCACTCACATAAAATAAAACAAATTGATAAACCTGGTTGAGAGCTTATCTTCTTTCTCTGTCCTAGGAACCATCTTTATTCCACAAGCTTATTTTTTAAATTTATAAACTTGTGTAATTTTATCTCTATATCTAACTGTAAACACAAGGAAGCAAATACGACACGGAAGAAATGAAAAGACAGAGGAAGAGCCATGTTAGAAATTCATGCCAGGCATTACAACATTCTAGGTATTCTACCTGCAAGGATTTGATGTACTTACATTATCAGGAAATCTGATGGTGAATTTTCAAGTATTCAAACATTCTGTGTTAGTTGTGTTGTAAAAATGCTCTGCAAAAATCACCAAAGTCTCAAAAAGTCACGAAAACAAAGAATTGTCTCAGCAATGCAAAATTAATTTTGGTCCAAAAGGGTGCACCCTTCACATACCGGCATACAGATTAGGAGGGTTGCTTTTTATTTATCCCTAAGACAGCAAGCCGGGCCCCTCTGTTCTTATTGGCAGAGCTCAAGTATT
Source organism: Dipodomys merriami (assembly GCF_024711535.1). Taxonomy (NCBI): domain Eukaryota; kingdom Metazoa; phylum Chordata; class Mammalia; order Rodentia; family Heteromyidae; genus Dipodomys; species Dipodomys merriami. The sequence goes on from NW_027204502.1 coordinate 15,272, forward strand.
TACTCTGCTCATGATTGGTTAGTTTAAACAGGGTAGTCCGTATTTGCATAAAGTGACCATTAAATAACTTTGAGATGAGATTAACAGTCTTAATTTCTCATATCTGTATCTTTCTTGGACAATCTTGGCACACCCTCGGCTACTTTCTTTACTTGCTGGTATTGCCATAGTAGAATAGTATAATCAACAACCAGAGCAAAGTATTTACTTTTAAACAACCCACGGGCCTTGATAGTAAAGAGGGCATTTTTAATTTCTTTTCTTTCTTTCTTTCTTTTTTTTTTTTTTTTTTTTACAATTGAGCCTGACTGTATCAAATGAGCTTGTTAATGTGGTAGTTGAAATGCTCAACTTCATATTCACTTGTTATAAGAAACGTGTCAGAGTACCAAATACGCCAAAATATAAGAAAATCAAACTCTTAATGAAATTGATTTTGATACACATTGAATTGGATATATTTTCTTTCACTTAAGGATCGGTGAAAACATCAAAATAAATAAAATATTGTACTAATAAAAGTATTAAATATTGCACTAATCAAATATTACATTTAAATGACAAATATAGCTTGACTGATGGTCTGTATTAGCCCTGACTTACTCACCCTTAACATATTTTCTCACAGTGAATAGAATCCATAGCCATTCTACTTTATCAAGTTATTCACAAAATAATACAAATACTTAGTATTTTCTTGGTATTCTTTTGTTTAACTAATTGACTAGGTGTATCACTAAATTGCCCAAGTGATTGTCAATTTCTAATCCTCCTGTCTCCGCCTCCCAATTGATGGGTTATAGATATAGCCATATTGTTCTTTGTTTTATATATGTATATATAAAACAAAGAACATATATGTATATATACATATATGTATATATATATTTTTTGTAGGTCATGTGACTTGAAATCTGAGCCTGAGCTCTGTCCCTCATCTCTTAGCTCAAGGCTAGCACTCTACCACTTGAGCTACAACACCACTTCCAGTTTTTTTGTGGTTTATTGGAGATAAGAGTATCACGGCCTTTCCTGCCCTGGCTGGCTTTGAACCTTGATCCTCAGATCTCAGCCTCCTGAGTAGCTAGGATTACAGGCATGAGCCACCAGCTCCTGGCTCTTTGTTAGAATTTTGACTTGCATGGTACATAATATATAAATTCTAGGAGAAAAGAAAACCCATATATTAAATGTATGACGGTATCATTTTTTTTGGTCAGTCATGGGGCCTAAATTCTGGGCCTGGGCACTGTCTCTTACCTCTTCAGCTCAAGGCTAGAGCTCTACCACAAACCACGGTACCATTCCCGGCTTTTTCTGCTTATGTGGTGCTGAGGAATCGAACCCAGGGCCTCATGCATGCAAGGCAAGCACCCTACCACTGAGCCAACTTCCCAGCCCTGACAGTATCATCTTGTAATTACAAGAAAAGTCCCAAGCATACAAGTCTTTGAGCACTCTAATACCAACGAGGAAATAAAGAAAAAAAGGCCAATGGAAGAGGAAAGTTCAAATAAAAATCATTTATCTAAAGATGCTTAATTTTATTAGTTAGCAAAAATTTTGTAAATTTCAAGAATTAAGCCTTAGATAATAAATATTAAGGAAAAGATATACAATAAACATGTTCTGCTGATGAAAGTATAAATAGGCCTGAACAGGTAGTAAGTACTTTAACTTTATAAATGTAAATGAAAATTGTCTTTACTTCAAAATCAGAGGGCTTCCTGTTAGCCCTATACATTCTTGCATATCTGCTCTGGGAAACCAGTAGAGTCATATTCAGAGAACTGATAAATGTAATTATAAAAATGGAAGATATTTGAATGACTATGAGCGTGGACAACTCTGTTTACAGCTGTAGAAATGGATGATAGACAATTTTATCTATTAAGCAAGTGTACCACTGACAACTGTAAAATGACTAATTGAAAGAATATAATAGAATATATACTGCATGATTCAGTTCATATACTGTTTAAAATGTGCTGGAGTTTACAAAGATGGTTTAGAAATCTATTTGCAATAGAGCATTGAGAAAGACATCCAGCACTTTAGAACAGTCTGCTTTTGGGCAATAAAGAGAAAGAATGCAATTGAAAAGAAGCACCCAAACGCCTCTATTAGTGGTAATATCTTTGTTTTTAACCTGTGAATTTTTGTTTTTCTTTTTCTGAATGTACTAGAGATTATTGAATCGTATACTTTAATAGGTAAATTTATGGTATGTGAATTGTATCAGTGATAATAGTAATCATTATGACAATTACTAATATTATATTACTATATATAGCGCACATTATATCACTAACATATTATTGTGATATCACATTATTATAGCATATTATGTTATTGTGGGATTTTTTATTGTGAAAATACTGTACAGAGGATTACAATTACATGGGCAAGGTAATGAGTTCATTTCTTATCAAGCATTGTTGTCTCCTCCTTTGTTTCCCCTTCCCATTCCTTCCCATCTCCCCCACATCCCTCTCCATGGCAAAGGTGTAAGGTTTATTTTTGACAAAATATCTTTTACATCTCATTAGTGCAATGGGTCCACCTGTATCCTGACATAACATTTTATAATTTTCATAATATCTTATAATTCTAGTCATACACATAATTTAAAAGAAAATGAACTCTTTTTCTCATAAAGGTGTTTATTCTCAGAATGACAAAATTACAAAAATGTGAAAATGTCTTCAAGGTTATGAAGAAATATTTTTGTAAATAATTCTTATATAATAAAAACTCATCTATAAGACCAATTGTAAAAGTTGATGCATACAAATTTAAAACAAGTTACATTTTTATAATATATTGTCATTAGTGGCATATAGAAATGATGTTCATAACACATCATTAAGAGTATAATAAATGCATATGCTCAGTGTCTGAGAAGACACTCTCAATGTCTGCATGCAAACATTCAAGATAAAATGACAGAAGGGGATCAGAACACAACAGGATGGAGTGATGACCTCTATGCTAATTGGCTAGTGATTCTTCTTACATTCTTGGGACAACCACAACAGATTAACACATTGCTTTTATCCTTAGAAAGAAGAATAAAAAACTTCATGGTCCCCTGCAAAGGACAAATTATGCCCTAATCATCACATGCATGCCTGTATGAGCTCTTCACATGGGATATAAGCCTTATGAAGTTTCAGAGTTCTATCCTAGTGCATGTTTGCATAGCATCCTCAAAGCCAAGTGTGTATTATTGCTTCTTCCAAGTTTGCCATTCAGAGGGAATTAAAATGTTGGGTGGCACAGAAGGCATTCATTCAAGTATGACTACTGACATTGCTATTAGGCTCTATAGTATGGACATATCTCTCAGGATCTCCAGTTTAAAATAAATAAGACAAGACCCTAAATTGTAGATGGAGGTCAAGAATGTCTGCAGCAAATACTATAGACTATTTGAGAAAAAAGGCACCAAGCTATGAAAATGTATTGGATAATAAGGTTGGATAGGTCCTGAAGTAATCCAACATAAAATTTGAAAATACAAAGTGAAATACCCCCAGTACCCCAAAGTGAAATAAACCCAAATTTGGTTTGACCAGCAAGTAAAAAATAAATTTTATAGACAAGTGTCTAGGATTTTTTTCTTAAAATTAACTTACCGGTTCAGAAGTCACAAGGCAAATTATGAAACAGAAATAAAATGCAATTTTTTTTTATAGAAGGATATGTAGTCCAATCAGAAACAATCTCCAATATGACAACCAGACTCAGAGTCCCTAACAGGGAAATCCTCCCCTTGTGCAATTATGTAAGTAGTCTAGCAGGGCCACTAGTGCCTTAATTGTTAATTGAAATAAAAAAAATATTAAGCTTAGAAATTATGATCTGGAAAAGCATGAAAAAATGCAGTTGCATGACCATTTGCTTACTCAATTTGTTAAAATCATTGCTGCATTTGTGCACATCACAGAGTTCTACCTTATAATTCACTATTATAAATATTTAATGTTGGAATTGCTGCTTTAAAGGCATCTCATAGGACATGAATCTTATTCTCATTTATTTAGGTACATTTGGTCTAAATTTCCTTGGGAAAAGTCCTCTGTGACCTACGTATTATGTAAAAGTGGATTTTTAACTTCTACACGTCTTCATCAAATTTTTCTACAACAATCCAGTTATTATATAAGGATGTGTTTATGTGATTTCTGTTCTTTTGAACCTTGAGCTTTGTTGCATGGCTCAAAATATTCTTTCTTATGGAGAAATACACACATAAACATCGAAGGACATAGGTTCTGCTGTTATTGATGTATTTTTCTGTAAATTTTGATTTGATTTAGTGGGCTTATATTTATCCTCCACTTTGCAGTCACTGTGCAACTTAATAATTTATCCTCCACTACTCTAAGCAATAGTGAAAAGAGTTGATTTTTCCCAACTATAGAAATGCATGTAGCATGGATTATATCAGTTACTATTCCATATATTTTGAAGTTCAGGTTTTCATGATAGATAATGTGTTTATTATACAAACATGTAACAAGAGAGCAAACTTTATTGTTGGAAATACTATGTCTGATTGTTCTTTTTTCTGACATTATTACAGATACCTAGCTTACTTTTGTTATTAGTTACTTGAAGATTTTTAATTTGCATTTTTCCTGATCCCTAAATTTTTGTTTAAGGTATATTTAGCATATGGAGAACATGCCAGTATCTTCTCTTTTTGCATAAGTAGATTCTGACTTTTCTAATTCCCTTGCATATCCTCTGTGCTATCATTAATCACACTCCTTGACTTCAACTTCATTAGGAGATGGCAGTTTCCTGGATGTCCAACAAGCACGCTGTAGAGAAGAAAATGTCAATTTGGTCAATTAGACTTTCAGTTTAACTAAAGAGTCAGTGTTGACGTTTTGAACAAGAGCTGGACAATTCAGTATTATTTTTTAGAAAACTATCAGGCATTATTTTTGCAACCTTTCTTCTTAAATGGTGATCACATATACATTAGTACATATATTGTTCCATATATGTTGAACACTCTACTTTTGTTCTAGACAAATAATAAGCATGAAGTACAAACTGTGATTTCTACAGACCCTAAAAGTTGCACAGTGACTGTAAAGCACTTTATTAGTTTTTAATACATCTACTTAAATAAGAACAGAGATTACCTCCTTTCTTCCTGAGGAATGGATGTGTTTTTCCTGAGATTTAGGTGTGTTTATTTGGCTATCAAGCTCTTCAATGAGTTTACAAATTTATAAAACTGACTTTACTTTAAAAACCAGGATTTCTTTCAGATTTCCATATTCTAGAGAGGAAATTACTTACAGTGTCTCTTTAAATTCATATACTATGATATAGGTAGTACATATGGAAATTAAATTATGGTAATAGGACAATTTCCTAAATAATTTCATCAAATGATTATTATTGCTTATTTTCCTTTGGGAATGTTTCAATGTCATGCATGTTGCAGAGTACTAATTTAACAAGGTAAGAGATTAATAATAAATTAGTCACTTTTAATTAACAATTAGAAGTGTTTGAAATGCAAATCACTTTTTAAATAGGAATTTATCCTCTAACCAATGAAATAATCTGAACATTTTTACTTTCCTCCAGAATGTGATCAGTTAACTGGAATTATTGGTAAATATTTGGCTGATAATAATGTCCTAATTTTGAGTGTCTTTTTCTTTTTTGTAAATAAGTTTTGACTGTCAGTGTAAATAAAAATTGCAGAATTATAATTAACTCAAAAATATTTATATATATACATATATTGCTAAGTATTAAAATCTCACTCAAAATGTATTCAAACCTTGTCACATAATATTAAACTATGACAAATGGAAATCACATGGGTTATAGTGACTTTCTTCAAAAAAACAAATGTATGGAGGGGAAGGGCCAAAACAAACTGTTTAAATTGGGATACAGATGGACCCATTGCAACAATGGGATGTACAAATTGTTACGTCGAAAAACGAACTTTACAACTTTGGCGGGGAGGGGGGGATTGGAAGGGATCAGAAGGGAAAACAAAGGAGGAGGCAACAATGCTTGATAAGAAATGTATTCATTACCTGGCCCATTTAATTGTAACCCCTCTGTATGGTATTTTCACAATAAAAAAAGAAAAGAAAAGAAATGGAAAATCAAAGACTGTTTTCCTTCTTAATTACCTCTTAATTTTGTAATATATTTACTTAAATTTAATGATTCACTGTAAAAATAAAATACACACATGTATTTCTATTAATACTATTAATAATAACTATTATAGGACACATCAATTTGTAGTTGAGAATTTGTGTAAACTCTCATATATTTGCATCTCTAATTCATTCTTTTCTGGAAATTATGCCATATCTTTTCGAGTATTAGCCCATGTGTTGAGGAAGGGAAAATGTCTTTCTAGAGATCAAAGAACTAATTATCTGGAGAACTAGAGGGGATAAAATAGGATTGAGTGGGCTAATACCTAATAGAGGTCTTACTGGTATAATTTAGGTATGCCTTATTATGATTATTGAGCTCGACTTTATGATGGCACCCACCCTTTGCAGTAGTACTGCAGAGGACACAGAATAAAGATAGCTCGATTCTAGTATGCATTTGTTAAAAATCAGTGTTTGAAGTAACACAGACTGCTGGTTTAAACAATGGCAAAACAGCCACATCAAGTGTGCATGGAGGTATCCTAGGTGTGCCACAACAAAATAGCACAAAGTAAGTGATACACCTCACATAAAACATACAGTGAGAGTCTGATTTTGGATTACAAACCAGGATCTTTTGTTACTGTTAGAGATCCTTTGGTAACTGCCCACTACATTTTCCCAGTAATTATTTTCTTCATATTTGTGGAATAGGCATCATGGTTCTGGTTTGTATTTCTTCACAAATATACTCATGTGACTGACAATAAATGCTGTATGTAACTAAGAGACTGTGAGAAACACAATTTGAGACCTGCCTAGGAAATGTTTGCAGAACTTTATCCTAATATGTGGTGGTTTCATCTTTCATCTCAACTGTATAACAAGGTCATGGTCTAGACTCACCTTGGTGAAATGTGAGACCTTATTTTGAACCATAACCAGAGAATAAAGGACTGGATGTGTGTCTCCAATGATACTGTGAAGGCCTGGCTGGAGTTAACATCTCAGATTTGGAGAAAAATAAATTGAAAGAGGTGGGGAAGATGAAAGGAAGGATGTGGGGGAGAAGGGAGGAGGAGGAGCAGCAGCTGAGTTGGTGACTCATGCCTCTGAGGGATCTGTGGGTAACAGTTTGAAGCTAGCGTGGGCAGGAAATTTTGAGCTGCTTTTCTTCAGTTAACCAACAAAGAGGCAGGAGTGGAGCTGTGGTTCAAGTGGAAGATCACCAGTCTCTAGCAAAAAAGCTAAGAGACAGGGCCCCAACTATGAATTCAAGCTTGAATTCAGGATGGGTGCGCTCACACACACACACACACACACACACACACACACACACACACACACACACACACACACACACACACAATTGTTATAAAAATTTAACATAACTTCCCCAAAGAGGCTTATGACTAATAACCAGAGCAACTCCAGGTCATGATAAGAAAGCTGTTTATTAAGACCTTGCCAACAATGTCTGCAGGATACTACTTCATAATAACTTTTTCCACATTAAATTGGCATTTACAGTATGTATAAGTTTTAAGTGCAAAGAGGTATAATTTTCATCTAAATGTGTTTGATGATCTACTGTAACTTATCTGCCTGTTTTAATCCTAATGTCATTGTATAGTTGAAATATATGTTGGCAACTTTAATAGAAGTCCCAGTTTTCATTGAGTAACTGATTTTTGCCATGGTACTATCAAATGAGTTTCAGTAGGTCCTAAGAACCAAAATTATTCATAAAAAGAAATGTTTTTTTTTTAATTTGTATTAACTTAGATACAAAAGCCTCCATTCATGTAGGAGAGATTCCACTTTAATTCCTCTCCACATTGCCAGCAAAATAACAATGGTTTTCCCTAAATCAAATGGAATCCCCTTATTTAAATGAATAAATATGTACATTAACAAATGTTTTGGACATAATGTACTTTGAGATGCTACTTATATGCATATAGGTAAACAGACACAAATAACTATTGGTACCACTTAGATTTTTGGATTGAACAAACACTTGGAATACCTACAATAATTCATGTTGTCAATATTTTTTTCAAATCCTGAGTGAGTGAATAAAGGAACTTTTGAACATTTCAATACCCATATAGGGAACAAAATTTTTGGTAGTTAGAAGTTCAATCCATACTCTAGGACACTGAAAGAATCTGAATGACAAAACAGAAGAGAACAGCTGAAAATAAACCTAGTCTGCCATTTACTAACCTATTCCTGCCATGGAAGCTTGGTATGCTTATCAAATTTCCAACATCTAGAGCACATTGCATCCCATTTCTAGAATTCCAACAATTCGGGAACAGAGATAGGGAGGATTAAAGTTTAAAGGAATCCCAGTCAAAAACTTAGTGAGACTACCTCTCTATCTCAGTCAGTAAGAGTGTGATGGTGTGCACATGTCATCATAATTATCCTGGAGACCCTAGGTAAGAGGATCATTTTCTGAGACAATGCAGGGCAAAAGCATGAAAATTAGACTAATAAATAAAAAGCAAAACAATGGATAAGGGTACAGGCTCAGGTTGTAGAGCACCTGCCTATCAAGTTTGAGATCCAGAGTTCAAATCCCAGTAACGTTAAGAAGAATGTAAAAGAAAATAACCATAATCTAGTAGAAGTGGAATCTTTACATAGGGAATATAAACCTGTCCTGAAAATCAATGAAGCTGAAGAAAGCACGGTATTCTTCCCTGTAGTTTAATGCTTACTATTGCGCTACTGAGCCTCTCAAAATACAAATATAGAGCCAAGGGCACATCATTATTCTTCTTTGCCTCAAGAGACAATGGACATGATTCTAAATGCCTCTAATCAATTCACTCTTGCTGTCCATAGTCAGGATGCTTGACGTAAGAATTCCAGTGAGGGGAATCATTATAAGACATTAGCATCTCACTTTCTCCTCTTAAACCTCCCACTGAGATCTAACTTAGTAATAAGAATGAGGAAAGTTAAGAGCTGTAATTGTCGGGAGTTAAGGATTGTCTTTGTTAGCAATTACAAAGTAATTTTCTTATATGCAGGGGTCACATCATCCTGCAATAAGATGGGATGATCTGTTTCCATTTTCATATTCTCAGTGTGCCTTGCTGTTTCACATGCTGTGAATGTATTTTTATAATCTATATGGGATCTTAAGACCTTTTCTCTCTTATTCTATTTCCAATCGTTTCTTTAAGCACTTTCTATGTACTATGAATTTGATAGTATTTTAATCCGTTCATCAGTAGAAGTAACTTTGTGAGCTTTTTTCAGTCCTGCAGTTCTGGAAACAGTACGATTTTTTACTAAATGTGCAGAAATCCTATTGAATTCATGCCATAAGCCAAAATTTGTCCTGTAAACTTGTCACACATTTAGTATACTGCCTAAGACTGCTATATTTAGTCACCACATCTCATAATAAAATACACCAATGAGCCCTAGAGACAGTAATAAATAAAATGTAAACTTTGAAAAAATAAACAAAGCGTCAATCTCAACAAATATATGAGAAATACGTAATTTCAAAGCAAACATAAGGATTCAAATGAAAGCTACAAACCAATGTTTAAAAGGGTAATATTTCTAAAAGCAGGATGGATATGGAATATTACATTTAGCCTCCTGGATGGCCTGGCTTCCTGTTATTAATGTGCTTGCAAAATGCCATGTGAAATGAATGAAGGCTGTCCTATCTAACCAGTACAGTGACATGCAAGTGATTTTGGTCCCCTTAGGGAAGACTGAAAGGGCATTTCAAATTTTTCTTTCAGTGGTTCAATGCATGGAAAAGCCACACCCCTATTTGAGAACACTGAAGAAATCTGTGTGGACAGGACTACAAAGCTACCAGCCACTCTCAGTTTGCCTTCCACTGGCAAATGTCTCTACTTTCCCTTCTGATCTTTCATCTGCCATGTGACTGAAACACCTTCCCAGAGGATTTTCCAATTAGTGTTATGGCTTTAAGGCTAAAACTCACAGGTGACATTTCACTGTACTTCAATGAGAAAATCTGGAGATAGCAGTGCCCAGTTGAGCATCTCCTCTGTTCTTACCCACAGAAAAAGTGAGGTGATAATTTTCTATTGGTTTGAGTTTTTCAGATTTAGGAAAATTTATATTCAGTGATAATTTACCAGTAAGTGGTGGAATGACTACTTTCAGACATCTGGTTTGATTGACAGTATAAGTTGGTGAAGGCAGACTGAAACACTGCTGAGTAGTATCTAATAAAATTAAAAATATGCAAATCCTTGGGGGCTGGGAAGGTGGCTCAGTGGTTCAGTGCTTGCCTTGCATGCCTGAGGCCCTGGGTTCGATTCCTCAGCACCACATAAGCAAAAAGAAAAAAGCCGGAAGTGGCGCTGTGGCTCAAGTGGTACAGCGCTAGCCTTGAGCTGAGGGACAGCGCCCAGGCCCAGAGTTCAGGCCCCACAACCGGACCCCCCAAAAAAAAACAATAAGAAAATATGCAAATCCTTTCATGTAGCAGATCTAACTTTTTATCTGATATGCACATTTCATGTAACAAAAATATCACAGCCTTTTTAGTAAAATAGCAAGTTTCAGAAGACTAATAAGAAGAAGACTAATAATTTGTAGTATATTCATCAAAATTAAAATACACAGAGATATCTGAGATAAATTTTCCAGACCTAAAAAAAATCTATTGATATTAAATTATGCTAATTTTAGAGATACATAAAATTGTATGGTTTAATGTATATGTATGAAAGTAATTATAAAGAAGGAAAGAGTAAAAATAATAATAACAGAAAATAAATTTGACACTGGGGATTCACACCTATACTCTTCAATACTAAAGAGTCTGAGATCTTAGGATTCAGGCTCAAAAACAGCCAGAAAAATGGCTGAGACTCTTATGCCTGATTAACCACATAATAATGTAACAACAAATGGGCCAAAGGGAAGGGGTGGTTTGGAAGTATAGGGTAAATGGCCAGACAAAAATATATTTTTTAAAAAGTATGCCAGGTGCCAGTGGCTCACAACTGTAATCCTAGCTACTCAGGAGGCTGAGAACTAACAATCACAGTTCAAA
>NW_027204503.1:0-26491 GCF_024711535.1 Dipodomys merriami
GACATCCTGCCAGGTCTGGATTTTAAACCCACCAGTGCCAGATCTCAGCCCCCGAGTACCTTGGATGACAGGGGTGAGCAAGCCAGCAGCATCTGGATCTGTGGGGCTGAGTTGCAGTTGTATACCTCTGACTAAGTCAGGTTGGATGGCAGCTGTCAGCACCAGATTCCTGGCTTGCTCTGTGATGAGGTATTTGAAGTCCTATCCTTATAGAGTTGCAGTCACAGCTTTCAATCTTTTTTCATGCCCATTCTGGACCTTGAGTAAGAGTCTAGACACAGTCCCTTAGCATTTATGCTCAAAGCTAATGCTCAACTGCTTGAGTGAGAGCACAACTTCTAGATTTTTATGTGTATGTGGTAGTGAGGAATCGAATCCAGGGCTTTGTATGTACTAGCCATCATTATAGCACTGAGGCCCAGGAGTGACAATTGTATGAACAGATAAATGTGTAGATTCGCATATATGTATATATATATATATACACACACACACACACACATATATATATATATACCTATATATATGTAAAAAACAAGAGAAAGGTGTCTGTATATTATGAAATTACATATATTATATTACAACCCATTATTGACATTCAAATTATTCCTTCCACTTTTAAGTATCATTGTTGAATACATAATAAAGTATTAATTGAAAATTCATCAATGCAATAAAATTGATGTGTATAGGTTTATAGTATACTCATACACTAACTACTAATTTGTTGCTTTTATAAAATTCCATTCGTATGGATGTACATGAAAATGGGTTTCTTAGAATCTCCCGCCAATACTTAGTGGCAGCCCTGTGATTCGACCTCCAGTCGTAAGTTTTTGTTTTGGTTATGGCTTCCCTAATAGCCAGCCAAACATCAGCATGCAATGTCATGAACACTTTCTGGGCTTTTTCATTTACATGCGGGATGGTCATAATGCAAAAGGAAAAAATGTAAAACCACCTTCTTGAATTTCTCCATTTTATCCTTTTCCTTTTTATTTTATTTCTTGCCAACCCCGAGTTTTGAACTTGGGTCCTAGAATCCCAGGGCCAGCTGTGGCAGAGATACCAAGACCTGAGTTCAAGCCTCGTGCTTGGCAAAAAATATAATAATAAAATAAAATAAGGCCCTGGCTTGGAATTTGCACCATTTTTCTGGCAGACCTGGGATTTGAAATCAGCATCTGGGGATCTCTGTGGCACTGTGGGTGAAGGAGAATCTCACCGTCCTTGAAGACAAGAAATTCAGACCAGTTCCCAGGGCCTGAATTGAAGCCACAGCACTGGAAAAATACACACATGAGTTTAGTGAGTATGACGTTTATTACCCTTATTCAATTTCATTTTTTACATCCTATCATTCAAGATATATTTGCATATGAATTATACATCATACTGAGACCCAGGACATTTTGTCAGGGAAAAAAATGTGTCAAAAGTGGCTTCTTATTACATGAATAAATTTTTGGCAATGCTGGGATTTCAACTCATGGCCTACAATGTCCAATACATAAATGGGATCAAAGCCTTAGCACACCAACCTCTGGCAAACTGAGCTGCCAGAAAATTCTGATGACCTATTATCAAGCCACACTAGTGCCCAATCTATATCTCTATCTCTATCTATCTATCTATCTATCTATCTATCTATCTATCTATCTATCTATCTATCTATCTATCTGTCCATATGTATATATATATATATATATGTGTGTGTGTGTGTGTGTGTGTGTGTGTGTGTGTGTGTAGATTGCTGTATATATATATATGTATATATGTAGAGAGACAGAATATGATGATATTATTAAATTTTATATATATAGTTACCAATATTTAGTTATTAAGTTATGTCTCCATTTAATGAAGTATCATGGTTGAATACTTATAAAATCATTAATTAAAATTAATCACTATCCTTCCATTAGGGGAATCACAACGTGTTGCTTGAATGGAAGATATAAATCCAATGATTGTTGTGTGGCTTTCTAAAATAGAACCATGAATTAACTGCAAATTTAATTACTTTTATAACATTCCATTAGCATTCACGTAAATAGGAATAAGTTTGTCAGGATCTCCCTCCATTTGTGTGTGGCAGTCCTGGGATTTGAACTCCAGGCCTGGGAAGTTTACTTTGAATGCAAACCATTGGAATGACACTGAAGATTTCAGATGGTCACAATTAAAAAAAGAACACCAAGAAGAAAACAAAGCCAGGTGTCAGTGGCTCCTGTATGTAATCCTAGCTCCTCAGGGGGCTGAGATGTAGAGATTGCCAATTTGAATTCAGCCAGGGCAGGAAAGTCCGCAACAGTCTTATTTCTAAGAGATCACAGGATAATATCACCATGGGTTGGGTCTGTGGCTCAAGGGCAGAGAGCTACTCTTGAGAAAGAGGTGATCAGGGATAGGGCCTAGGCTCATATTTCAACCTGAGACCTGCCACAAAAAAAAAGAAGGCAGTAACTCCATGTCTCTGTGTATTTATGGATGATGTATGGATGATGGGCATTCAGCAGGTTGCCCATGAACAGACCCCCAACCTAGGCAAGCTGGGACAAGCCCTCAGAAAGCACTAAGTCTGAGTCAGTAGCTTGAACAAAGTATCCTTCTCTGCCATTTAATAACTGAAGCCCAGAAGGCTTGCTTGGCTGGTGTATGCAATGGGTTCATTATGTTCTGGCTGAGGTGTCCCATTGGGATATTTAGCAGCCAGCTTCTGCCTCCACGGAGATCACTGTTCCTAGGCTGTAGGAGTTGTGGAAGGTTCTGTCTCCATATTCCCTATACCTCTTTAGGACATGAGCCTAGATCTCTGGGGCCTGGTGGCTATCACTCATTCATCATTCCTCATTGCCGAGTCTTACACTGGTCCCAAATCCTGGCAAAGATATGAAATGGCCAGCGATTTCAGTGCTGAAAAGAGTATGCCAGTAAATTCCACCCTCATAGTTCCTGTTAGAAATAATCCTTGGTCTGTGAATGTGGCTAAGTGATAGAGTGCTTACCAAGCAATCATGAAGCCCTGGGTTGGATTCCTCAGTACCACATAAACAGAAAAATCCAAAAGTGTGACTGTGGCTTAAGTGCCAGAATGTAGCCTTGAGCAAAAGGAGCTCAGGAACATGCCTAGACCCTGAGTCAAGCCATAACACTGGCAAAAAAATGTGAGCTTGGTGATACATACTCTTCTGGGATTCAGAAGAGGGCCGAGGTTACAGGTAAGAGGTAGAGGGCAGGTGCTGGTGGCTCACTCCTGTAATAATACCACTCAGGAAGTTGAGATCTGACGATTATAACTGCAAGCCTTTGCAGGCAGGAAAGTCTATATGAGACTCTTTTCTCCAATTAAGCACCAAAAAAAACAAACCAGAGCTGTGGTACAAGTAGTAGAATGCTAGCCTTGAGCATAAAAACTCAGGGATAACATCCAGGCCATGAATTCAAACCTCAGGACTGGCACACACACACACACACACACACACACACACACACACACACACACACACACACACACACACACACACACACACACACACACACACAAAGATAGAGCATTTGACAGTCAGCCTGCACAAGGTCGATCTCTAGCAACTCAGTATTAAAAAAAAAAGTGAGAGAAGGGAAGGAAAGGCTTGGTCCAGGAGGTGATATGACCAGTGCCAAAATTCCACAGGAGTTCTAAGATGTGGAACAGGACAGAGGGCCTCGGGCAGAAGGTACAGAGCATGCACAAAGGTCCTGAGGGGTGGTGTCGAGAAGGTGGTGTGGGTGGAATCAAGGTTCTGTGGCCTCAGACAAGTCTGGCAGAACACTGAAGGCTTGGTCAAGGTTTGTACTTGAGTCACAGGTAGGGCAGACGGTGGGGTCCCAGAATGGGGCTCAGGGGAAGATTAGCTGGACTTTTTACCAAAGACCCCAGCCAATTTTGTGCCTGGAAGCCTAGTTTTCACAGATCCTCACCCTCAGGCCCCCTTTGCATGGAGGAGTCAGCCCAAATGCAGGTTAGAACGCTTGCTTAAGAAAAACTTCTACCCAATGCCTCCAGAGGCTCAAACCCTGTAAATCCTAGTTATTAAGAAGTCTGTGATCAGAGATTGTTGGTCAAAGCCAGCTCAGCGGAGGAAAGTTAGTGACACTCTTCTGGTCAATGAACTACCAAAATCCAGAAATGGAACTGTGGCTCAAGTGGTAGAGTAAGAGACTTGAGGGAAAAAGTTAAGAGATCAGAGCCCAGACCCTGAGTTCAAGTCGCAGTACTGGCACAGAAAAAAAAAAATAAAGTTTTCAGGAGATCCCAGTCCAAAGTGGAGAAAGGCTGGGCACTGGTGGCTCATTCCTGTCATCCTAGCTACTCAAACCTGAGACCTGAGCATCAATCAAAATTAAAAGCTAGCCTGGGCAGACTCTTATGTCCAATAAATCACCAAAAAGCTGGGAAGCAGAGCTACTGTAGTTCAAGTGGTACAGCACCAACCTTGTGAAAACAAGCTAAAGGATAGCACCTAGGCTCTGAGTTCAAGTCCCGGTAAACACACACACACACACACACACACACACACACACACACACACACACACACACACACACTAACATCCTTAACAGGGGCCTGTGGCTTATACCAGCAATCCTAGCTACTCAAAAGACTGAGGTCTTAGGATGGCAGCTTGAAACCAGAACAGGCAGGAAAGTCCATGAGATTCTTATCTCCACTAAACTACTAAAAAAAAAAAAGATGAAAGTTGAGCTCTGGTACAAGTGGTAGAATGTTAGCTTTGAGGAAAGGAAGCTCAGGGACATTGCCTAGGCCCTGAGTTCCAGCTCTAAGATTTTTTTAAAAGACATCCTTTGCCACCCCCAAATGCCATAAATCCTGATTTTGATCATCCTAGACTCCACTTCCACTCCTGCCACTTCCACAGTACTGCCACTAGCGGCCGGTGTGTGGCCAACACTGGGTTAAGAAGTGAAAGTACACAAGGGGGTGCATAGCCAGGTCAACACTAATACCCCAAAACAATGAGGTATTGGCCACACCAGTCTCTCATTCCACCAGTTCCCTGGCCTCTGTATTCTGAGCATCTGGAATTGTCTAGATGGACCAGAGAGGCCCAGCTGGGGCCAGAAGATATACTGTCCTGTGATAAAGTACATTTACATTTGCTAGAAACTGACCTATACTTCCAAGCCACCTTGGCCTCACCTCCCATGTAACACTAGATCCTCCTTGCTTGGGCAGTCTTCAATCAGCTGTCAAGCTCAAGTTGGCCAGAACCACCAGCATTCCCCCATTCACCACTCCACTGCCAGCCTGATGAGAGGGATATGAAGTCAGAGGCCCAGTTGAGGAAAAGGATAGGACATCACATGACTGAGGCCCTCCCTTTCAGGCAGAGGAGACCCTATGCCAGCTGGCATCACTGACCCAGAATCCCCTGGAGGTGACCAAATATTGGGACAGCCAGACTTGTGCGCCAGAGAAAAGTTGGAACACAGGCCTATGGCCATTTAGGACTCATTGTAGACCCTAATAGGGGGATAAAGCAAGGTCGGTGTGAAGGAGGGGCACCATCTGAGATCAGAAAGAGGCAGACCAGCAACCAGGAAAGGGACAGAAAAAGACGAGGGAAAATTACACACACACACACAGAGAGAGAGAGAGAGAGAGAGAGAGAGAGAGAGAGAGAGAGAGAGAGAGAGAGAGAGAGAGAGAGAGAGAGAGAGAGAGATTCCAAGCCCTTAGCAGTTCCTGAGAACAAAACCATGAACTCCCTCTATTAGGATCACATCCAACCCATGAGAAGATGGCACTATCATACTCAGACTAACTGTAGACACATCATTGAGCCTCTTATATCTGGAATGTCTCAGAACCCAGCATGGAATTTCCTACCGTACACACTGCAATGTCGAAAACTCAGCCAACCCCTTTGTTTATTATTGGTCATGGGGTTTGAACTCTGGGTCAGGGCACTGTACTTCAGCTCTTCAGCAGAAGATGAGCACTCTATAATTTGAGCCACAGTGACGTTTCCTGTTTTCTGGTGGCTCATTGGATATCAAGACCCACAGACTTTCCTGCCCAAGCTGCTTTGAACCGTGATCTTTACATTTCAGCATTATGAGTAGCTAGGATAACAGTTGTGATCCACCAGAGGTGCCAGACATCATCCATCTTCATATACCCAGAGAAACCCATTTCATCAGGCCACAAACTTTCTTGCAGCCCTTGACTTCAGACTTTGACACCCAGCATCCAAATCCATCCTTCATTAGGGAGAATACAGACACAACAATCCCACCCCTGCACACATTTGCCCACTCCCTGCCTGCCATAGGCCTCGACCACTTGAGTTCTTGGTAAGACACCATCCATTCTACTGTGGCTTCAAACTGGTGCAAACTTGGAGAGTTCTTAGAAATGTCTGTAAAGTGAGGCCAGCACCTGGTCTCTCAATCACAGCACCCTCCCACACAAACCTCCGCATCTTTGCAGCGAAGATGTTTTACTTTCTTTCATTTTTTCGATTGTGAGCTTGAATGCTGGGCCTGGGTGCTGTCCCTGAGCTCTTCAGCTCAAGGCAAGCACTCTACTATTTGAGCCACAGCACCCCTTCCAGTTTTCTGGTGGTTTGTTGGAGATAAGAGTCTCAGGGTCTTTCCTGCCCAGTCTGGCTTTGAACCGTGATCCTCTTAACTCAACTCCTGAATACCTGGGATGACAGCCATAAGCTACTGGCACCCAGCAAAACATACTTTTTAATGCCTGTCATCCTATCCTCTCAGGAAACTGAGATATGAGGACGGCAGTTGGATGCCACCCTTGGCAGCAAAGTGCATGATAACTCTTTATCTCCAATTAAACACCCAAAAACCAGGAAGTGGAGCTGTGGCTCAAGCAGTAGAAGGCTAGCCTTGAGCTGAAGAGCTGAGGGATAGCGCCCAAGCCCAGAGTTCAAGCCCCATGACTGACCAAAAAAAAAAAAAAAATTCAGTTTTCACTAACAAATATGAGCAAAAATTTGAGATTGAATAGTAAATAGAGCATTATCATTATATTTATTTCTCAGTGATCATTCTTGTAATGATTAATGAGAGTTTTCCAGCCAGGTTTAGCTTAAGAGTTAGTGTTAAGTAATGGATTAGATGGCAAGTAAATTTGAAATTGTTTTAGGGTACAGGGATTCAGGGAAAGGTAGGATCATTGGAAACTACAGTATTTTTCCTGATAAGTGAATTTGAGGACAAATAATATAACACTTCATGTTAGGGAACAAGATAACTTCAGAGGTAGAGTCAAAAATATTGTGGGAATTAGGGCAAATTGAAATGCATTTCCTGAGTGAAATTGGAGTATCCATTAGAATGATTAAAAACTAGTTTTTTTCTTAAAAATTAGAATTGGACTATTATTAGAGTGAAAGTTAGGTTTCAGTTCCAGCTGGAGTTAGAGTTAGCCTTAAGGAAATGGAAAGTTTAGGGCCAAACTGAAAGTAAATCTTCAAATAACAAGTCTAGGTAGAATTAGGATGAATGTGAAATAAGAAAGTGCTAATAATATTAAGATTAGGGTATGATTAGTGTGAGGGTTAGTCTCAATATTCCAGTTAGGTTTCAGGTTACAAAAATGGCAAGATACTGAGTAAAACTACAAACTATTTTTAGAAAGATGAGTTGAATCAAAGTTAGGATGAATGAAAACTAATGTATTTGTATGGCTTTTAGAATCCAAATGCTATTAGTTCTAGGGTTAGGGTTACTGTTCTAGTTCAGGTTAGACTTAGACTTAGGGAAGGGTAAGCTTTACAGTAAAACTGAGTTTTCTGCTAACATTTTCAAGTATAATAAGTTTGAAATTTAACAAAAACTACAGAGTTTTCCTAAGTTTCTTATTCAAGGTTGAATAGGGTTCAATTTAGAGTTAGGTTTCTAGTAAGGTTTATATATAGTTAGAGTTAGGCACTAAAGTAGATTTTAAATAAACCTGCAACTTCTTTTTGGAGATATAGGAGTTCAGTAAACGTTAAGATCAGTGGAAACTGAGATAGTTTTCATGGTATGAAGATTTGAGGTTAATAATTCATAATAGGGAACGATTTCAGAGTCCAAGTCAGGGAATCTAGGATTTGGAGCAAACTGCAAATCATTTCAAAGGCAATGAGTATCTGTTAGAATGTGTCTAAACGCGAGTATTTTCCATTAATTTTAGGATTGGGTTACTATTATCATCAAGATTACTCTTAGGGTTCTGTCCAAAATTAGAGTTAGGGAAATGGAAAGTTGAGAAATTGAGTGAATTACTTTGTTTGTGATGTATATGCACTATTCTAAGACTTGAACTCAAGGATTGGTTTCTGCCCCTGAACTTTTTCTGTAGGCTAGCATTCTACCACTGGAGCCATGAGTCCACTTCCAGCTTTCTTTTACAGTGAATTGGAGATGAGAGTCTCATAGACGTTCCTATCTAAGCTGACATTGAACTGAGATCCCCAGATCTCTGCCTTCTGATTTAAAGTAGGATTAATGCATGAGCTACTAGTGCCCTGGAAAGTGCCTGGATTATACTGATTGTTTTTTATTTTTTTTCGAGATTGAGACTTGAATTCATTATCTGACAGCTTTGCTCACTAAGTAGCACTCTGCCACTTGAGCCATGTCTTCACAAATGATTATTTTAAATAGCTGGAAATCATTAAATTTTCTTCAAATGATATGTATCATTAGTGTTGTTCTAAAACTTATCCTAACCAAAAAAGATTTATTGACCCTAGAGATTATCTGAGCAGATTCTCATGCTTTGCTTCTAATTGCATAACATTTTAGGGACATGATTTTTTAATTATTATTTTGAGCAGCAAAGCAGTTATCATTTAACAAAGCAGTTTAGGCGTACAATATACGTTGATCAATGCCAACCCTTTCAACATTTTCATCCATCCCTCCCCTATACAGCTCTTCCTTCACTCTTCTTAATTTTATAGGGTATTTATTGGATTCCTCTCTGCATTTTCCCCCTTTTCTCCTATTCAATCTTCTGTCTTTTCCCCCTTCACTCCTTTTTTTACTACCCACTTCCATATGATCCAGCAACTCTACTCCTGGGCATTTACCCGAAAGAATACAAACCAGGATATAGTAACGGTTTCAGCACAACCATGCTTACTGAATCAGCCCAGATACTTCTCAAAAGAGAAATGAATCAAGTAAATGTAACACACACACACACACACACACACACACACACACACACACACACACACACACACAGACACACACACACACACACACACACACACTGGAAATTCTTCTTACTAATCAGAAAGAATATTGTACCATTTGTATCTCTCATTTATCATTTCATCTGCCTGGTATCTCATTGCCATCGTATTGTCCCTCTACTGCAGTAACTGACACATGCAAACTGATGTAAAAGATTTTCAGGTTATGGGCTAACCATAGATTCCTGAGTATGAGTTCTCTGCTCATTCTCTTTGTCTATGCATGCCTTTGAGTAGTGATTGTACAGATTCATTGTAACATTTGCTACACAAAAAAGAGATGAACCATACATATATATGTATGTATATATATATGATTATACACACACACATATATATACATACATGGATATATGCACACATATGGATACATATTAAATACTTGAGTACATTTTATGTTTTCAAGAATTATAGAGCTAACAAATATCACATGCATTTTCCTACCTTTTCAATTTTTTCAAAACCTAAAGAATTTTGTCTCTTTTGCAAACCTAATTTTTAAGATAATTTCACCATCTCTGATTTGTCAGTGGCCCTTGAAATTAGATGTTCAAATAGGACAAAGTTATTTATGCTTTTTGGTGGAAGAAAGGAATATTACTAGGGTTCTATTCAGGGGTTCTCTGCTTGCTAGACAGGACTTTGTATAGCACCAAGCATTTCAACTATTTTGCCATACTTCTAGTCCATTTTATTTACTTGAGGTCTTGAACTTTTGCCCTGGTCAGATCTTAGATTGACTGAGACTGTGCTATCTATGCCTCCCACATAATTAGCTAGTATTACAGATGTGAACCACTATGGCCAGCTCATTTGTTGAGATGGCTGTCTTGGCAGTTATTTCTTTGGCCTGCCTCAGACCAAGATCCTTGTCATTTCTGCTTCCCAATCAGCTGGGATTACAGATGGAGCTACTATACTTGGTGTACATGACATCTGGATTTTTTTTTTTTGTCTGTCGTGGGGCTTGAACTCTGTTCTTGGGCGATGTTCCTGCACTCTTCAGCTCAAGGGGAGTGCTCTACCGCTTGAGCCACAGCACCAGTATCTATTTTCTAGTGGTTTTATTGGAGATAAGAGTCTCACAGACTTTCTTTCTACGGCTGTCTTTGAACCGTGATCCTCAGATCTCAGCATCCTGAGTAGCTAGGATTACAGGGGTCAGCCACAGGTGTCCGGCACACCTTCTGTTCTTTAAAAGAGGTTTTAATTGTAAAAAATGCCATGTAGAGGGGTTATAGTTACATGAGCAAGTTAATGAGTACATTTTCTATCAAGCATTGTTACCTCCTCCTTTGTTTTTCCCCTCCCCTCCCCTCCCACCTCCACAACTACACTCCCCTGTACTCCCTTCCCGTCTTCCCCGCCTATATTGTAAAACTCTTTTTTTTTAACATAGTGTCTTGTGCATCTCATTGTTACAATGGGTCAGCCTGTATCACTATTTATCTATTTTGTTTTTTCCCTTCCCTTCCCCAAGCTAGAGAAGGGTGTATATAAGATACAGGGCACCAACACTAAATATAGTGAAAACAAGTGTTAAATCATGGGGGAAGAACATAAAAAGAATAAAAACACACTTGGTAGATTATAAACCCTATCTTTGGGTTCATTTCACTTAACATCATCTTATCTGGTCGTATGTACATAGCTTTTGAACTTATATGCTTGTCCCAGACATGTAATACTTATTGTAAATAAGGGAAAACATAGGACCAATGTTTCTTTGGTTTTGGCTTACTTCACTTGATATAATGTTTGCTAACTCCTCACTTAGAGCTCCCATATGATCCAGCAGTCCACATTTTTTGGTATTTACCCAAATGTTCACAAAAAAGACCATACAAAGCTACTGGTACAACTATGTTTATTGCAGCATTATTTACCATAGCTAAGATATGGAACCAACCCATATGCCCCTCAGTAGATAAATGGATCAAGAAAATGTGACACACACACACACACACACACACACACACACACACACACACACACACACTGGAATTCTATGCCTCCATCAGAGAGAATGACACCGCCCCATTTGCTAGGAAATGGAAAGACGCAGAAACTATTATATTAAGTGAAATAAGCCAGGCTCAAATAACCATATGTCACATGGTTAATCTTACTTGGACTAACTAGTTCATGGTACCATATAACCATATAAGAGGATGTTATGTGAAATGAACCCCAAGATAGGGACACAAATAATTTGTATTCCATGAGATTCTTTTCTCTCTATGATCCCCCAAATAAAATTGGAAGGGGAGCTGTCGTTCAAATACAGAGCACCACCCTTAAGGGAAAAAGCCTAAGTGACAAGGTTAGGTCCTAATTTTAAAATATAATATCAGCCCTCAAAAAAGTTGATTTCTTTTCCTTGAGGTTTTTATTAAATTGCTTGGGAAAATAATCAACGTTGTATTTATGTTTAGCATTTCTATTAAAATCATGTTATGTTTATTTATGGTATTCTTTATTTTCTTAAATTTTACTTACACTTTAACATCCAGTAATGATAAGAGATGATTACTGTTTCACAAGTTTTTATGTCAGTTGAATATATAGATGAGAGGTGCATACAAGTCGTTTGGACTGAAAATAGATATTACCAAGGTCTTAACATAAGAATTGATAGTTGAAGGAGCTGTGGGCATGTATGAAATAAACTAAAGAAACCAGCAAGGAAAGATAAGATATGATTTTGGAAAGCAAACAATTTTGTAAGAAAAAAATGGAAAATATGTAGCTTTTTTAAGAACTTTGTAACCCATCTGCACATTTAATTCCTTATTTCTAGTGGAAGACAATTCAGTTAATTTTACAAAGTCAAACATGATTGACATTTAATACTAACACCTCTGTCTCAAGTAAGCAATTATTCTAGCCAGGTGCAAGGGGCTCATGCTTATAATCCTAGCTACTCAGAGAGCTGAAACCTCTAGATCCTAGTTCAAAGCAAGTCTGGAGAGGAAAATTGGTGAGACTTTTCTGTGGCACTGTGGCTCAAAGTGGCAGCACTAGTCTTGAGTAATAAATCTCAGAGACAGAACCCAGGCCCTGAGTTCAAGCTCTCTGAAATTATTCTAAAAATACTTGTTCTCATTATTTCTTTAACTTGTCTAGAAGGATGTTTTAAACTTAGGGTTTTTTTCTTTTTTTTAATTACAATTTTATTTTTTTTTGTGAACATACTGTACAGAGGGGTTACAATTACATAAGCAAGATAATGAGTACATTTCTTATCAAGCATTGCAGTCTCCTCCTTTGTTTACCCTTCACATCCCTTCCCAGCCTCCCTCCTCTCCCCACCAAAGTTGTAAAGTTCGTTTTCGACATGAAAACTCGTATTTCTCATAGTCGCAAATGGTCCACCTGTATCTTTAAATGACTTGTTTTTCTCATCTCCTCCACAAATTATACCAACATCAAATATAGTGAAAGCAGGGGTTATACTGTGGGGGAGGGACATACAAAGCAACAAAGAAATAATCTTATAAATGAGTTAGAAACAAATGCATGAAAGAAAAAAAAAACATTTAAATACATATCTAAGGGTTCATTTTCCTAACATCACATTACCTGACCTTATCTGCTTGACTCATACACATACAAGATATTGCAAATAAGGGAAACCATGGGACCTATGTTTCTTTAGGCTTGGCTTACTTCACTTAATATAATTTTTTCCAAGCCTTTCCATTTCCTAACAAATGGGGCAATGACATTCTTTCTGATGGAGGCATAGAATTCCATTGCGTATATATACCACATTTTCTTGATCCATTCATCTACTGAGGGGCATCTGGGTTGGTTCCAGATCTTAGCTATGGTAAACAATGTTGCAATAAACATAGTTGTGCTGGTAGCTTTAGTGTGGTCTTGTTTGTACACATTTGTGTAAATGCCCAAAAGTGGGATTGCTGGGTCTTAGGGCAGCTCTAAGTGAACTATTTTGTGGAACCTCCATACTAGTTTCCAAAGTGGTTAAACAAGTTTACATGTCCACCAACAATGAAGTAAGGTTCCCTTCTGTCAACATCCTCTCCAGCATCTGTTGCTGTTAGAGTTCTGATTATAGCCATTCTAACTGGAGTGAGGTGGTATCTCAATGTTGTTTTGATTTGCAATTCTTTTATGGCTAGGGAGGTTGAGCATTTCCTCATATGTCTATTGGCCATCCTTCTTTATTCTTCAGAGATGTTTCTCTTCAAGACTTTATTCCACTTATTTATTTATTGGGCAGTTGTTTCTTTGAGGATTTGTTGTTGGGGGATTTAATTTTTTGAGTTCCAAGTATATTTTAGATATGAGACCTTTGTCCATTTTATGGCTAGTGAAGATCTTCTCCCAATCTGTGGGCTTTCTATTGGTCTTGCAAGCTATGTCCTTTGCCATGCAGAAGCTCTGCAACTTCATGCAATCCCATTTGTCCAACCTATCTTTGATTTCTTGTGTTTCCGGGTCTCTATTCAGAAAATTTCGGCCTGAGTGAAGGAGACCTAGGGTTTCTCCTATTCCATCTGTAATATTTTCAGAGTGTCTGCTTTGACTCCAAGGTCTTTGATCCATTTGGAGTTGATTCTGGTGCAGGGTGATATATAAGGATCTAGTTTTAGTTTTCTACAAGCAGTTAACCAATTTTGCCAGCACCATTTACTGAAGAGGCTGTCTTTCTTCCATTCTATTATTTTAGCTCCCTTATCGAAGATTAGTTGGCTATAGGTCTGTAGGTTCATTTCTCGGTTTTCAATTCTATTCCATTGGTCCTGAGGTCTGTTCTTATGACAGTACCAAGCTGTTTTGATTACTATGGCTTTATAGTAGTGTTAGAAATTTGGTATTGATATTCCACCAGCAGTGTTCTTTCCATTGAGGAGCGTTTTTGCTATTCGGGGTTTTTTACTGTTCCATATGAATTTTTGGATTGCCTCTTCTATTTCCTTGAAGAATGAGGTTGGAATTTTGATAGGTATCATGGGATTTTTTATTTCATGTTGTCTTAATTTATTTTTAAGATGTTCAGATAAAAATGATTTATAGTAAGAACTGGTTTGTATTGCTTTGTATTACACCTATAATTCAACTGGAAAGTAGATGGTCAAAACCCTCCTCCCCCCACCAAAGTTGTAAAGTTAATTTTTCGACATAATGATTTGTATATCTTATTGTTGCAATGCGTCCACCTGTATCCCTAGTTAAACAATTTGTTTTTGCCCTTCCCCTTCACAAATTGTACCAACATCAAATACAGTGAAAGCAGGGGGAGAGACATGATAAGCAGTATAGAAATCATCTTATAAATATGTTAGAAACAACTGCATGAAAGAAAAAAAATTGAATACTTATCTTGGGGTTCATTCCCTTAGCATCAATTTATCTGACCTTTTCTGCTTGACTCAGCATATGCTAGTTATTTCAAATAAGGGAAGCCATGGGACCTATGTTGTTTTGGGTCTGGCTTCCTTCACTTAATATAATTTTTTCCAAGTCTTTCCATTTCCTAACAAATGGAGCAATGTTATTCTTCCTGATGGATGCATAGAATTGCATTGTGTATATATACCACATTTTCTTGATCCATTCTTCTACTGAGGGGCATCTTGGTTGGTTCCATATCATAGCTATGGTAAATAATTCTACAATAAAAAATAGGTGTGTCGGTAGCTTTAGTATGGTCTTGTTTGTGATCATGTGGTTAAATGCCCAAAAACTTGGATTGCTGGGTCATAGGTGAGCTCTATGTGGAGTCTTTTGATGAACCTCCGTACTGCTTTCCACAGTGGTTGAACAAGTTTACACTCCCACCAACAATGTAGTAAGGTTCCCATCTGTCCAAATCCCCTCCAGCATCTGTTGTTATCAGAGTTCTTGATTTTGCCATTCTAACTGTGGTGAGGTGGTACCTCAATGTTGCTTTTATTTGCAATTCTTTTATGGCTAGAGAGGTTGAACATTGCTTCATGTGTTTATTGCCCATCCTTCTTTTCTCTTCAGAGAAATTTCTCTTTAAGTCTTTAGCCCACTTATTTAATGGGCAGTTGTTCCTTTGAAGATTTGTTGTTGAGGGATTTAATTTTTTGAGTTCCAGGTATATTTTAGATATGAGACCCTTGTATGTTGTATGGCTAGTGCAGATCTTCTCCCAATCCATGGGCTTTCCAGTGATCTGGCTAGCTATGTCCTTTACCATGCAGAAGCTCTGCAATTGCATGCAATACCATTTGTCCCATTTGTGTTGGATTTTTTTTTTGTATTTCTGAATCTCTATTAAGAAAATTTCCGCCTGTGCCAAGGAGATCTAAGGTTTCTCCTATTCCATCCTGTAATGTTTTCAGAGTAAGACTTCAAACTTTTAATGTTTGAAGATCTTTGATTCATGTTGAATGGATGTGAGTAGATAGAGCTGTTGCATACATTTGTGTGTGTGTGTGTATGTGTGTGTGTGTGTGTGTGCGTGTGTGTGTGCGCACGCACGCACGTGTGTGTATCATTGAAATCAAGGATAAGGAACTTGGTTCCTTTTTCTGAGATATACATAATGGTGTTTCTTTGTTGGTGTTAGGCTGATTGCTTGCCTTTGCCTGATGTGTACATTCCAGCTCAATTTTTCAATTAAAGTTACTTAATTATTATTGAACATATAATGCTCTGATATTGCTTTGTCTTTAGTCTGCCATCTAGGATCTTCTTTTCCTCTTAAATATTAACATTCAATATGAATTTTACCTCCTGACTAATTTTCCCTTTAATTTGCATTTTGAAATAAGAAATATAATACCTTTGATCTCTGTATTCATGAAGAAAATCCACTTTGAATTCTCTGTTTAAAATAACAACACCTGGACAGATTTGTTAGCACCAAGATCTTAAATTATCTTTTGTAGTTTTAGTTTAAAATAACCCTCCTCCATGTTTTTAGCGTGGATAGAAAAGAATTCCCACAATGCCTCACAACTTGTATCTTTCACTTTGTCTATACTTCCTTGTCAATGCTAAATTGTTCTGGATGCCTGGATTAGCTACCCAAACCCCTGCAAAGCTGTCGCTGCTACCCAATTTACTGCCAATGCAACTCAGCAATTACAGTCACAATTACCCTTTCCGTGTTATCCTATTCTCTGCTACTCATTTTGCTACCCATAATTCTTAACACCATGGTTCCAGCTACCTGATCCCTGATACCCCTGTCTCTGGTACCACATTCCCAAACAAAGCAAGGCAAGAGTAGGCACAGACAGTCGAATTGGGTACTCCTTTTGCAGGAACAATGGGACGTTATTCCTCAGGTATTTAACATGAGGAACTAACTATTGGTGGAAAGAAAAGAGGTTACTCAGAGGGGACTAAAATCCAAGGATATCAACTTGTAACTTGTTGCTAGGAAAAGCAGGCCCTAAGGTGAAAGTTAATGAGAAAAGAAAATTTGACAAAAATATTGGGAATGATATAAACAAAATTTTTAGCTTAATCTTTTCTACCAATGATCTGAATTATTTTATGACATAGATATGTAACTACTTTGCAGTTTTAAAAGTTTATGAAGTTGCACATTTATGTGGTACTTATATTAATTTATGTAATATTTGCATATGATCATGTTAATGATACTCAATAGTTTATGCTTTATGATATGCTCATGAGTCTGCCTTTGGCAATATGAATTGAGTTCTCTAACAATAAATGGGATTTCATTGTCAAATACTACAAGGATATTACTGAGGCTAATACCAAAATGGAAGCTGAAACAAGAAAACTGAACAAAGCTACAAGTTTGACGGGAAGGGGTCAGTGGTAAGGGCTATGATAAAACAGAAATTCTTCACATAGGAATCTTGGAAGAATAGAATGTGTCTTGTTGAATCACTAGTTTTTAAAACATTCTTAGAAAGCAGAACATGATTTTTGATTCTAGATTTTTGGGACCTCTTTAATGAGTGGTTAAACAAAAAATTATTGAAATGACTGAAAATCTACTGACATAAATTATTAGATTAACATTATACTCAAAGTTGCCTTGAGATGCAGGCAGGCTGGATTCCTTTTCTATTAAATTAATGGAATAATCTTCCTTTTGAATGGTTGGACAGTCCATGACACTTGTTCCAAAACAAGAAAAGATACTGGAGAGAAAAAAAAGAGGAAGGAGAGTAAAGGCTGCTGAAATTAGCATATTTCCCATTTGGACTTTAATGGGTTGTTACTACAAAGAATTAGAATTTCATATTAAGATAATAATTTTAAAATTGATGTGCTAAAGGATAGCTTCGAAATGTAATATTTAATGCTGTTGCATTACTTGAAAACAACGGTTTACAGAAAACTTTAAATTCCAGAAAAATTGTAATGTACCAGTAAACACCTAGAAGAAATATAATTTAAAAATTTACTTGTTCAAAGCAAATCCTGGCATGAAAGTCTGTGAGTCACTTATCTCCAAACAGGAATTGGCAATGTGGCTCAATTGGGAGAGGGCTCCCTTTGAGCTGAAGCACTCTGGGATATATTAATACCCAAGCCCTGAGTTCAAGGCCCATGACTGACAAAAAAAAATGTTAAAGAATTAAATCATTAGTGTTGGAAGAAGACTTGTGGTAGAGTGCTTGTCTTGCATGCATGAGGTCCTGGTTCAATTCCTCAGCACCACATAAGCAGAAAAAACTGGAAGTGGCACTGTGGCTAAAGTGGTAGTGCACTAGCCTTG
This sequence comes from Dipodomys merriami, assembly GCF_024711535.1. Lineage (NCBI taxonomy): Eukaryota > Metazoa > Chordata > Mammalia > Rodentia > Heteromyidae > Dipodomys > Dipodomys merriami. Next base: position 17,983 of record NW_027204503.1, read on the forward strand.
AGTTGATCAGCTCAGGGACAGCACCCAGACCCAGAGTTCAGGCACCCCTACCAACAACATCAAATACAGCAACAACAAATTAAAGCATCAAACAACCTGAAGATGTTGTCCAGAATAATGAATGCAGCATTATCCGTTGACATGACTTAGTGACTTGAAACCAAGTTTACCAGGGGAGATTGTGGGCATTTTGTGTGTGTGTCAAAACCTGCAAAATTATTTTCTACTTTCCCAGGGAGGGAGAAAGGAGGAAATGGTGGGGGGAGGGGGGAGGGGGGAGGTGTTTGGTGGACTTGCCTTTTGTTTCACTGATTGTTTTCTGTAGTCAAATTCAGAGAAATTCTGCATGCAAACCTAGTTGCATGGGCAATGATGAAACCATGTCCTGGAAGTAGTTTTGTCCTGTCCTTGGCCTGGTTCCAACCAGCACTGGATAATCCAAGTCCCACTGCAGGACCAAGATGCCTTGAAGACTACTGATCCATTGGGCAGGTGGACCTAACCACATCCAGAATAAGCAGAAAATGCAATTCTGAGGGCAGCACCGGAAATTTATATCTGGTAGACATTTTTAATATATTTTTATTGTAAAAATACTGTACAGAGGGCTCAGAGTTACAGAACTAGATAATGAGTACATTTCCTATACAGCATTGTTACCTCCTCCTTTGTTTTTCCCCTGCCATCTTTTCCCTCCCCACATCTCCAACTCCTCCCTCCTCAACCCCTGCCTGACATTGTAAACTCATTTTCGACAAAGTGTCCTGTACATCTCATTGTCACAATGGTCAACCTGCATCCCCATTTAAGCGTTCTGCTATATTCCTTCCACTCCCCAAATTACAAATATATATATATATATATATATATATATATATATATATATATATATATGGTGCAGAACACTGGAATCAAATAAAGTGAAAACGGGGGTTTACCGTGGGGAATAACGTACAAAAGGATCATAGAGTACATTATAATCATACTAAAAACAAAAGAAAGAAAGGAAAAACCAATTGTGTCTCTGACTTGGAGTACATTTTGCTTAACATCATCTTGTATGGTCATATGTACCTAGCTTTGATCTTCTCTACTTGTCCTAGACATGTACTAATCCTTGCAAACAAAGGTAAACCATGGGTCCTATGTTTCTTTGGGTCTGGCTTACTTCTTTCTGATGGAAGCATAGAATTCCAGTGTGTGTGTGTGTGTGTGTGTGTGTGTGTGTGTGTGTGTGTGTGTGTGTGTGTACCACATTTTCTTGAACCCTTCGTCTACTGAGGGGCATTGGGGTTGGTTCCATATCATAGCTATTGTGACTAATACTGCAATAAACAAGGTTGTGCTGGTAGTTTTGTGATCATTTGGGTAAGTGCGCAAAAGTGGGGTTGCTAGGTCATTGGGGAGCTCTAGGTGGAGTCCTTTGAAGAAATTTCATACTGTTTTCCAAAGTGGTTAAACAAGTTTAAACATCTACAAGTAATGCAGTAAGCTTCCCTTTTAGATACATCCCCACCAGCATCTGTCATTATTACATTTATTGATTACAGCCATTCTAACTGGAGTGAGGTGTAATCTCAATGTTTTGATTTGCATTTCATTTATGACTAGAAAAATTTAGTATTTCTTCATGTGTCTAATGGACATTTTTTATTTCCTCTTCAAAGAAGTCTCTCTTTAAGTCTTCAGCCCACTTAGTTATTGTGCAGTTGTTCCTTTGAGGATTTGTTGTTGTGGGATTTATGATTTTGAGTCCTAAGTATATTTTAGATATAAGACTTTGTCTGTTTTATGACTCATGAAGAACTTCTCCCAGTAAGTGGGCTTTTTATTGATCTTGCTATCTATGAACTTTACCATGCAGAAGCTCTGCTGTTTCATGCAACCCCATTTCTCCAACCTATCTTTGATTTGTTTTGTTTCTGGTTCTCTATTAAGAAATTTTTGGCCTGTGCTAAAGAGCCCTAGAGTTTCTCTTATCCTTCATGTAATGTTTTCACAGTGTCTGCTTTTATTTTGAGGTCTTTGATCCATTTTGATTTGATTATCATTATATATATGGATATATCTTTTGTTTTCTACAGGTGTTCAACCAATTTTGCCAGCACCATTTACTGAAAAGGCTGTCTTCTTCTATTCAATTTTTTTGGCTCCCCTGTCAAAGATTGGGTGGCTATAGGTCAGTGGGTTTATTTCTGAGTCTTCAGTCCTATTCCATTGGTCCTCAGGACTGTTCTTGTGCCAGTACCAAGCTGTTTGTATTACTATGGCTTTTTAGTATAGTTTGAAATTTGGAACTGATATTGCTCCAGTGCTGTTCTTTCTGCTAAGAATTGACGAACCTACAGCCTGCATTATACTTAATGGTGAAAATTTAAAGCCATTTCTTATTAATTCAGGAAATAGATAAGTATGTCTGCTCTCTCCACTCCTCTTCAACTTAGTATTAGAATGCTAGCTGGGGCAATAAGACTAGACGCAAACTTAAAGGGAATCCAAATAGGGAAATATGATGTAAAACATCCAAGATGACCAATGGAATAGAATTGAAAAACCAGAAGTGATCCTACAGTCCCATAGGCATCTAATTTTTGATAAGGGAGCTAAAAAATAGAATGCAAGAAAGACAGCCTCTTCAGTAAATGGTGATGGAAAAATTGGATAACTACTTGTAGAAAACTAAAGTTAGATCCTTATTACCCTGCACCAGAATCAACTCAAATGGGTTAAAGATCTCGGAGTCAAAGCAGACACTCTGAAAACATTACAGGATGGAATAGGAGAAACCCAAGGTCTCCTTGGCACAGGCCAAATTTTCTTAATAGAGACCCAGAAACACAAAAAAATCAAAAAAAGGTTGGACAAATTGGATTGTATGCAATTGCAGAGATTCTGCCCAGCAAAGGACATAGCTTGCAAGATCACTAGAAAGCTCACGGATTGGGAGAAGATCTTCATTAGTCATACAACATACAATGGTCTCATATCTAAAATATACCTGGAACTTAAAAAATTAAATCCCCCAACAACAAATCTTCAAAGAATCAACTGCCCAATAAATAAGTGTCCTAAATACTTAAAGAGAAATTTCTCTGAAGAGGGAAGAAGGATGGCCAGTAAACACATGAAGAAATGCTGTCCCTCTGATAAATAAAGAGGTAATTCAAATTAGCAGCCAAAATGTTCACTTTTATAAAAGATAATACACATAGAATAATATTTACTATACCAATACAGTGAAATTATATATTATGCAGCTCATTTTTAAGTTAATTTTATTGTCAAGGTGATATATAGAAGGGGTTGCAGTAATTGTAAGGTAGTGGATATATAACATCTCAAAATTTTTACCCCCTCCCTTATTTTTCTCACACTTTTCCTTCACCCCAATACTCCTCACAAGTTGTAAAGTAAATTTCTAACATGTTGTCTTGTGAGTGTTGCTATTGCATTGGTTTTCCTTTTGTCCTTTGTTGGGCCATTTTATTGTTCCGTTTCCCTTGTCAAATGAAGATAAATGTATATACAATACACTGGATACTGAAATCAAATACAACAGTGGACAAACCATAGAGGAAAACACAAAAGAAAAAAGAAATCACATAGTACATTAAAAACAACAACCACAAAATAAAATCTCTCTTTCCATATCTAGGAGTTTATTTTGCTCAGCATCATTTTATGTGGTCATTTATACATAGCTATTGAGCCATTCTACTCATCTGCTAGGACTATCCTAGATATTTCCTAGTTACTACAAATGAGAAAAACAATGGAATCTGTTTCTTTGTGTCTTGCTTATTTATGGTGGTACAAGTGTTGAGATATCTGAATGAGTCTAATGTATATCTTGCACTGAATTAGGCAGGAAGATATCCAATATCATATAGGATAAAAATGGTAGTGTCAAAATATTTCCCTTGAGAAAGATATAGGAGGCTGCCAGAAGTAAGAATTAGTTCAGATAATTTGAAGAATTTAGAAATGCAAGATCAATTATGTCTCTTTACATAATAATCATGTAAGTGGAAGGGCAAAATAAGGGTAAGAGAAGAAAATAACTGATAGCAGACAATTTTCCCAAGTTACAGTACAAAAAAATATAATCTATAACTACCAAATTAAAGAGATCCCAGTATAATACGTCCCACTTAATTTAGGTACATGCAGAATTTTTACTTGGCTTTTTCCTACTCTAATGCTCCAAAATAAATGAATACTTATAAGAAAAGTTATGTGATTGCTATTGCTTCAACTTGAACACTAACTGTGATAAGCCCTCTTTTTCTCATTTTTGCACTTGGAAAATAGTCCCTAAGTTGATGATGATGTGGCTGATTAGAGTCAGAGTTAGGGGCTTCTATTTGTACAATTATCCCAGAATAGTTTAAAGCCGTTTTTCCCCATGACATCCAACTACATTTTCTGAAACTGTACTTTGAACACATCCTCACACCTGAGCACATTATTTGAAATTATACTTCAGTTTTTCTTGGCACATTCTACTTTGTGCCTTTGTCTTTTTTGCACATTCCTTTTGAGTTCATAGTTGCTCTATTTCCATTTCATCTGTGCAAACTGCTAAGAACATTGTTCAACTACCACTTCTTGTTTGCACACGCCCAGTCTATGTATGAAAGTACTTTGTCCATGTTAAGCAATAGAGTAATACTTACTCTCTGAGGAGAAAAGTTCCACAATATAATCTTATGCCCACATTAGAGGATGTAGAATTTAAAGTATTTTGAGACAGTGATATTAGAATTGAAAGGCTCCTTAGGGAAATTTTCCTGGAGCTCATTAGTTTATCCTAAAGAAATAAAAATATCCACAAAATTTGGAGCTAATTACTAAGTATCCGAATTAACATTAGATCCTAGATGTTGTGTTAGTACAAGTCATGATTGTATTATTGTTACAACAGAAACCTTCGCAACTTGGCAATGTGTATGAGAAAATGAAAGAAAGGCATTAAAGCAAAATGTCTTATCTTTTTTGGCATTTAATCCTAGTGGTGAGGGTAATGTCTGAACTCTTCCATTCAATAAAAGCTTGAAATTTATAAGAACACTTTCCTACATATACGAATTTGTGTCAGGTTGATAGACAGGGTTATTTCAGCATGGAGATATACCTAACAATAATTACATTTCAATAGAGTATTTGGCAGTTATGATGTGTCAATAGGTATTGAAGCATTTTCTATTTTAAAGAAGAATCAATTTAAGGAGTCTTCAGTCACATCAGTAAAGCTGTATGTTCAACTTAATACTTGCTGTTACTTGTCCTACATTTATAATGAGTAGGCTGATAAGATATCCAAACATATCTAAATATATTTCAATAAAATCCTAAACTGATATGGATAGATGAGTCACTAATTTGAATTGTAGGACAAATTAGGCTTGTCTGTGCTTTAGTTCAATCTATAATCTCCTGGCTAAATAAAGTTTTCAAAAATGTTCACAGAATACCTCTAAGAAAAGTTCATGACAGTTATATCTGTATAATATTTCTAAGGTCAGGATTAAAGCATTTGTTCCCAACATTTAGAATCAACAGGACCTGTTGAATTTATTGGTCCAGAATTTTATGTCTTCACATTCATAGCTCAACATTTTATCAATATGACTTTCACCAAAACACTGTTCTTATTGATCTTGTCTATGTCCTTTTACTTTTCAAATCCAAATAGTAGATTTCCTTACTGAAATTTCTTTCCTTCCTTTTCTTCTGTAAATCTGTGTTTATTACCTTTTTTTTCCTTATTTATCTCTTTCCTCCAATCTTGTCCACACTGGTACTCACATTGTTCACACTTTTGTCAGAACTTTCCTTTTCCTCTTCCCTTTAATAATGTCCCTGATTTTATCATTACATTTCATATTCATGTTTGTGGATATTTTGATGTTGTTCAAACAGACCTATCTTGGCATCTGTTTAACATAAACCATAGAACGATCAGAGAGTTTATTTTCCTCTAAATCCATCTTTTCCTCCTGTAGTCCTTATCACCAAGAATGTAACTAACACAGTTAGGAGTCAGAGATGTGAAAACACTTTATATTTCTTCTTACCCTACCTCCATCCATAGATAAGATGAATGATCAAGATTTTTTCAGTTTCTGTCATAATGTAATTTCTATGTACTCCTTTTTATGTCCCTGACACCAGCCTATTGCAAATACTCATCACCAGTCACTCAGTCCTAAAACAACTGTTTACAAAGTATGCATTTTTCCCCATAGTCTTTTCATATTGGTCCTCTCCTTCACCAAATGACTCTCCTTGTAAGCACACAGAGTAAAGAACTCAGAAAAAATTCTAGTTCCATTATTTGCTAACAACATTGACTGTTGGTCTTATATTTCTCATCTGTAAATGGATGTAATCTGCTAGAAATATTGAAGACTATATTTGTTGAATTCTAGAGCAAGGGAAAAAAAGTAAACAGTCCTTACATTTTCTACCTTAGCTTACAAATAAGGAAAGAGTCAAATTCAATTTGTTGGTATCAAGTCAGAAATAGTTTCATGCAGAAATAAAAATAAATTTTAACTCCTGGCTCTGTAGCTTATGTCCTTTTATGGTAACTGCAGTTATGTAAGTGGTATTATGTAAATTTTATCATGTATTTACAGCTGTAATGAAGAACATGTTCTTAATATATCATTGGTTAACATTGGTTATTGAATAGTATCTATATGAGAATATTATTTGAACTAATCACACTAAGTAGAAACCTACATCTTAGTCCATCAAAATATGGAAATAAATGTTTTTATTTATAAGAAAATAATACCACCAAGAACAGTGAGTATACATTAGAAAGACCGCTGGAATAATATTACGATTTTTACTGTCTCTACCTGTTTATGTGATTGTATTTCTTGATATTCAAACTCTCCTCTTGTTATTCTGGTCCTTTTTTTTTTTTTCTTTTTGGTTCGTCATGGGGCCTGGACTCTGGGCCTGGCACTGTCCCTCAGCTCTTCAGCTCAATGCACTCTACCATTTGAGCTACAGTGCCACTTCCCGCTTTTTCTGCTTATGTGGTGCTGAGGATTCAAACCCAGAGCCTCATGTAGGCAAGGCCAGCACTCTGCCTCTGAGCCAGCTTCCCAGCCTTCCTCTTGTTATTGTTATTGTATGTAATCCAAATCTGTTTATAACTATGCATTCAATGTGGGAAATTTAGCTTCAAAGATATCTAAAGGTTTTTTTCCTTTTCAATCACAACATCGTCATTATCAGGCGACACTTTGGTCATCATCCTCTCCAACAAAATTATTATTAGTATCATAAGTGCTAATTATTGAACGTTGGATATGTGTCTATGATTTTATTATTATTTGTCTTTTGATTAATAATTTTAATGTTACCACTCTGCATGCATCCATATTGGAATTTTGAACAAATAAACAAAAAAAACTAAACCATATCTGGTTGCTTCACTATGTGCTTATAACAAATTATGGAATAGATTTTTTTGAAGCATTGAAAATTCCTAATCAGTATGAATTACCTTCCTCCCTCTCCTTAACTACAAACAAATATTTAAGACTTTGGGCAGAACCTTTTCAAGTAATATACTGTAAATATTACTACAATATCATATGTATATCTAAAATTCCCTTGAAAGTAATAAACTCTACTTTCTATTGAAATATTAGTTATTTTATTCTAGGAAACTTTTAGAAAAATAGAGTGTATATCTTTGAATTGAAAAAGGTCAAGAATAGTAACATGAAAATTTTAGAGGGTGTCTGTCATATATATATATATATATATATATATATATATGTTATGTGTAAAATAGTACATTTTTAGAGATTATTTGTCATCAGAAATATATGCATATATCTAAATTTATTTGCCGAATGATATACATCATAGTGAAACAAACATCTGAAAACATAATTAAAATTAAAAAAAAAAATACTTCATGAAACCAAGTGCCGGTAACTCACCCTTATAATATGAGCTATTCTGGGTGCTGAGATCTTAGAATTGTTTTCAAAACCAGCCCAGACAGAAAAGTACTTATTAAATTCTTATCTCCAATTAACCACTGAAAACGGGAATTAGCTCTTTTCCTCAATTTCTGGAGTGCTGTCTTTGAGCATAAAAATGCTTAGCGACAATGCCCAGGCCTTGCAAACACCACCACCACCAACAAATTGTATCACATTAATTTCACAAAGGCATCTTTTAACTGCTGTGAACATTTCTTAGAAACATGAATACATACCACTGGAAAATGTTAAGTAAAAAAGTATAGAATATTACGTCTGTGTTAAAGACATGACTATTTATACTGTTTAAGATATTTAGGTAATGATTAGAAGTTAGAATAATGATAGGTATGTCATATACTGGGAGTGGTTTTTTTATTCTATTTTTTATTCTATTTTACAATAGTAATAAAATGATATTTATAATGATTATATAAAATTACTCTTGATTGGTATTGGAATTCTCATAAGTGATACATATTTTTAAATGATTT
>NW_027204504.1:0-26429 GCF_024711535.1 Dipodomys merriami
ATTCTTCCAGTGGATTATCAGGAGCAGGTCTATGGATCCATTTTTCTTGGGTTCCTTAGGTCTACAATTCTTATTCCCCATTTTAGCAGGTCTCTTGTGATTTCAGTTTTGGGTGCACTTAATCCTCCCTATTGTAAGTTTCTTGTGCAACCCTTTCATATTCAACTCTCCCCTTATTGGGATTTGTCAAGTATGTCTTCCTCCAGCTCCCACATTTTTTTCTTGGGCCAGAGAATGAACACGCAGGTCAAGACTCAAATTCTCTTTGTGCCTAAGACACACTCAGCCCATGAAAATTCTCACCAACAAGGTACTATACTCTAGTCCAATTTTTCTTTTTTTTTTTTTTCTTTTTTTTTTAAATTTTATTTTATTTTATTTGAGAACATACTGTACAGAGGGGCAACAATTACATGGGCAGGATAATGCATACATTTCTTACCAAGCATTGCAGCCTCATCCTTTGTTTACCCTTCACCTCCCTTCCCCGCCTCCCCCTCTAGTCCAATTTTTCTTCTCATGGTCAATGCATGAGGTTACTTTTTATTGGGTGTTTCCTTGGGCTCCTTCCTGACATGGCTGATAAACTTTCCATCTTGGGTTCATCATTAACCACATGGGACGGTGTTTAACCAAGCTTGAGCTACCTCAACAAGGTAGGATGTGTCTCCTCCTGAGGGATTCCCAGGATCCCCTTGAGTAACAAGGATCCTGGACAAGTCCCCAAATTGTTGGGAATACTCCCATAGTGTACCCCAATATCTCAAGAAAGACCATCAACTTGAAAGAACTTTGCATGGCAAAGTTTAGTTCTGTCAAAGGGCATGTTACTGACAGGAAGCCAATTAAGCAACCAGCCCGGCATCCACACGGGGTCGTTGCCCCACCACCGCGCGTTGGGACTGGGGTCCAGTGCTGAAAGCCTCTCATCCTGGGAAACAGGGTGAGGCTGGAAAGGGCACTGCCTCCCTCCTGTCATGCAATGCACCTTTGTGTGGAACCTGGCACAAAGCCATTCATAGACGACCTGCTTCTGAGTCGGGGTTTCATAAGTAGGAGAGCAGCTCCCTCGCTGCAATCTATTGAAAGTCAGCCCTCCACACAAGGGTTTGTCTTTTCACCCCCACCCCCACATGGGCAGGCAATTGTCCTGAGCCCTTCCCATACCAGTGGGGTGGGGATTGGGGGCGGTCCCCTTCCCATCCAACCTTTTGGGTTGGGGCCTCCTCCTTCCCCTTGCTCTCTCTCCACTCTCGCATCTGTGTGGCTGGTGGGCCTCTCACAAGCACAACCCTGCCAGCCCGAGGCTTGGGTTGTGTATGTGCCAGGCTAGGCCAGTGTGGCATTGGGGAGGGGGTGGACATGCAGTTCCAGAGTGCTGAGTGGGAATCTGAACAGGTTTTACCCTTAATGAGCTACTACTTTTCTTGATCAGAAGTTGTGCTCACAGTCTTGTTCAATTGTCAATTTTGAAGCTCAGCTGGCTATTTTCAAAGGGGTTAACAGTTTCAGAGCAAACAACTAAACCAGGACAACCAGGCCACAAATTTTTAGAAAAATCTTAGTTTGTGCTCTATGAGTTAATCCATGCCTCCAAAGTCCCTAGAACCATTCTAGTAACAGGATATACTTTAGTTAAAATAGCTTTTTGTAAGATGGCTACTCTTAGTTGCTTTAGTTCAAGCAATCACTTTGAGAGAAAAGATTCTAACTCCTACAGAATCCATTCCCAGACAGAATTTATTGTCAGCAGCTCACTCTTTGGAATGGAGGCTTATAAGCTTATGAGCTTAGTGGCTGGGAAGGTGGCTCAGTGGGAGAGCACTTGCCTTGCATGCTCGAGGCCCTGGGTTCGATTCCTCAGCACCACATAAGAAAAAAGCCGGAAGTGGCGCTGTGGCTCAAGTGGTAGAGTGCTAGCCTTGAGCTGAAGAGCTGAGGGACAGTGCCCAGGCCCAGAGTTCTGGCCCCACGACCAGACCAAAAAAAAAAAAAAAGCTTATGAGCTTATTCACATATTGCCTTGGTTCCCTTATGCAAACCCACCTCAGTGGATGGTTATGAAACCAACAGCTGTGTGTGGCTGCTTCATATAAAGAACCTGCCTTGTACTTCTGCTCCTATGACTACTAGAAAGAGGAGGTACGTAGCTGTGGACTTAAGCATACATATTGAACACAGAGCAAAGAACACAGAGCAGGCTGTAGCATTTTAAGAGATATAGATGAATCAGTTAGATCCTAGCTGCTTGGCTGACCACAGGGCACTTTCTTGATGCCACATTTCTGAGGCAGAGCATTTCCAAGCTGCCAAGACACTATGGTAGGAAGATGCCTGAAGGAGAATTCTTGGTGGGAAGGAAAAGTTGAAAGTTTGGATTTAGGTTTTAGAAAATGCAAGCCACTTTCTGAATTGCTTGAGGCAGCAAGCAGATCAATATGTTTTCTAGCCCTCTAGATGAAGAGTATGAGAACACTTCCCACATCTTAGTCAATCCTGCCTGCCTGGCAGTCTTCTATTCCCTCTTACAGGAGTTAAGCAGCTTTTAAGAAGTCTTACAGGGTGCTCATTACATTCTTCTGGGCGCCCTTCAGCTGGGCTAAACCCCCAGCCCTTCAGGTTTGTTTTCTTTAAAGAATTCGAGAGCAGAAATTTTTTTTTAAAAGATAAGTTTTTTCTTGTGAAAATACCGTACAGAGGGGTTATAATTACATGAGCATTGTTGCCTCCTCCTTTGTTTTTCCCCTACCATCTCTGCCCTCCCATCTCCACGACTACACTTCCTCCACCCCACCTCCCCCCAATTCAACCCACCTCCCCATTTCACCCCCACCTCCCCATTTCACCCCCACCTCCCCATTTCACCTCCCCACCTCTCCATTTGAACCCCACCACCACCCTGCTTCAAAAGTTGTAAAGTTTGTTTTTCGCCATAGCGTGTTGTACATCTCATCTCACTGTATCCCTATTGATTCAATTTGTATTTTTCCCTTCCTATCTCCCCCCTAAAACAGGTTTCTTCAAAGCGAAAAGAGAGCAGTGAAAGAGACCCCTCAGCAAAAGGAGAAGCCAAAAGCGGATCTGAAGAAGCCCACATCCCTGAGTATATGTACAGCCCTTTGACTCTGCCCCGTAGGGCGTGTTCCTGGATTGATTGGTCAAGGGGTGGGCTTGTGCTGCATGGCATCTGGTGATTGGTGTCCCAGTCTCAGAGCATGAGTAGGAAGTTTCCTTATTGGATGCCCCATCTCAAAGCACAAGTGGGGAAAACACTTTTGTTGGATGGAAGGTAAAGGGACACGCCCCAGACCATAGTCAGAAACAGCACATGCATTAGCACCTGAAGCCTGATGGGAACAAGGTGTGTATTTTTTGCTGAGTCATTCATCCCCGCCGTGTTGGAGCCAATTCCAACCATCACCTATTATCCATAACTACCCAGCTGAAGTGGTTCAACTCTCTCGGAGTGGCACATCTACACTTGTTACTCACAGGGTTCTGGTCTCCCATGAAACACCATGCTGACAGAGAGATTGAATGGCTAAATAGCTGTTTGAAGCAGCAAAGCCCTCTGACATAAACTTGTATACTTACCTTGAATGCAACTTGATTTCTCCTTACAGAAGGCAAATTCAGTTCTGCTTTGAGCCAATATGGTAAGATACCGTTAGCAAATCTAGGGCAGAGAAATAACTGGACTGTATTTCTAAAGTCAGGTGAAGTAGGGGCCACCATTCCTGAGTGCTTGTATTATCTTCATAGTCCTGTATTTTGTTGTGGGAAGTACTTTCTCCTGAAGGTACATTGTGAGCTAAATTCAGGCCGAAGATCATATTTGTGCATCTGAAAGCATATACTTAGGAATTTAACTGCAGATGAAGCAAGTTCTTAGTAGCAGAACGTGTGTTCTTTATATAACTGGTAATGTCATTTTGAAAGAAAAATCATGAAGGAACGATAACTGACTTGTTGAGTGATGACCCTTTGTACACTACCTAAAGGATTATATATACATATATATATATATATATATATATATATATATATAAAAGCAATACAATGTATTTTCTGTGAGTGCATATCCACAGTGTAGGTATCTTAAGGAAAGGAGAACTCAAATGTATCATAACAATACAACTAATAATGGTTTAATCTCTTATCTGTTGAAAGTCCAGAGGAAGACAGTAAAAGCATGAAGATTCCAAGAGCATGGAGGCATACCCCAACGTTAGGATACAGCCCTCACTGTCTTGGCCCAAGGTGAAGGCTAAAATGCCCTTAATCACTTTCAAGTTCCAGGAAGTGAGGTGAAGGAACAGAAAGAAGGAAATAAAGAAATACAGAACATGTGCAGACTGTCCTTTAAGACAGTATTCTAGAAGCTATCAGGTAACATTTTTCTCTGTATCGTTATCTAAATATTATCACCATTGGGAAATGTTATCACTATTTTACTTAGCCTGGGGTTCAGTTAAATGGAAAGGTGTCTCTATTGATTCAGAAAGGAAGGGTGGATATTATGGTAGGCACCTGAGATGTTTGGCCATGTATATCAAGGGCTATGGACCTCACCTCTAATGTTTTACTGTTTTGTAAACAGAATAGATGATGCATTTTCTGTGCAACTAGAAACTACTTTGAAGCTTAAAAAAAAGAGGAAACATATCTCAGATGCTACATATGCTATTATATTTTTTAAATGTGTATGATAACATCCAAATTACCGCAAATTGACTATTTTGTACAAAAGAGATGATTTCCCTGAGCCTTCTCTCTTTACATTGAAAAAAACAGCTTCACACACTTAAGTGAGATATAGTTTTGAACCCAGGTTTATTGCTTACTGGCAATTTAAATGTTTTCCCAACCTGGGGTTGTTTTTTCTTTTTTTATCAGTAATTGTGGTCAAATGCAAGCAACTCAAAATTTATCATCTTTTTTACACTTTGTATTAGCATTACCTAGTTATATAAGTGGATTTCATTTTGATATATCCACATAGGTATACAATGTACCCTGATTATATTTACTCCTTCATCATTCTCTTTCTTCTCCTCTCCCAGGTTTCTTATCTTAATTATTTTAAGAATACAGCATAGTAGTAGTAAGTATAGTCAAAATATTGTATACATTCGATGTCCACACTCTTTTCATCCTCCAAGATTAAAATTCTATATTCATTAAAATAATTTTCCACTCTCCTCTGCTTCAAGATCTCCATCAAGTACGATTTTATTTCCTATCAATTTGACTGTTCTATGTAACTGATATAAGTAGAATTATGCAATATTTGATCTTTTTATCACTGACTTTGAGGAGACTGAGGCCTGAGTGACTCCCTGTTGAGCTAGCTGTCATCTTCTGAAGTATGAGTTATGCAGCTGAAGATGAACCTGGCATAGGAAGGAACAGAAGAGGCAATTCTTGGCCACTAGGAACATGAACAATCCTTGAGAAAATCGCAGGCAGGCAGGTGCTGGAGGGCATGGTGACCCCAACACTCAGGCCACAGGTGGTGTTTGTTTAAGAAAGGAACCCTGCAGTTTAGCACAAACCTCCATGAGACTCCCTGTTGTGGAAGCCAACCATTTAAAGTGTGTCAGCCCTAGGGGCTGGAAAGGTGGCTCAGTGGTAGAGCATTTGCCTTGCATGCATGAGGCCCTGGGTTCGATTCGTCAGCACCACATAAGCAAAAAGAAAAAAGCCGAATTGGCGCTGTGGCTCAAGTGGTAGAGTTCTAGCCTTGAGCTGAAGAGCTAAGGGTCAGGGCCCAGGCCCAGCGTTCATGCCCCACGACCGGACCCCCCCCCAAAAAAAAGTGTGTCAGCCCTCTGATCTACCCAACAGCCTGTTTCTGCTTTGTAGTGTGCCAATCATACTATAGAATTTTATTATCATTTCCCCGCGACTTGTAATAATTTGTTGTAAGATGCTGTGATGTATACAAAGTCCCAGCCTTCCCTAAAAATGTGTATAAAAATTACTATAACCCTGGGCTCAGGGCCTCTTAACATTACCTGGTGCGTGGAGGACCAAGCTGGAGCTTGCAATAAGAACTCCTTTGCTTTTACATTTGTGAATGTTTCTGATGGTTTTTTGTGTAAGGATTTCTGAATTCAGTTTTACAGCTTATTTCATTTAGCAGTGTCCCCAAGATTCATCCATAATATAGCATCTGTCACAACATAGTTCTTTTTTTTTTTAATTTAATTTTATTTTATTTGTGAACACACTGTACAGAGGAGTTACAATTACATGGGCAGGATAATGGGTACATTTCTTACCAAGCATTGCAGCCTCCTCCTTTGTTTACCCTTTTTAAAGTTGAAGTTATATACCATTGTATGTTTAAACCACATTTATTTTATCTATTCATTTGTTGATGGCCATTTGGATTGCCTCCATGTTTTAGTATTGTAAAAAATGAATATGTGTGTTCAAAGATTTCTTCAAGACCTTGCTTAGATCTTCAGAGTATATGACCAAAAGTGGAGCCATTGTATAATATGACAATTCTCTTTTCTTTCTTTCTATCTTTGTCATGGGCTTGAACTCAGGGCCAGGTCACTGTCTCTGAACTTTTCCTCAAGGCTAGTGTTCTACTACTTTAAACTACAGATCCACTTCCTGTTTTCTACCCAGGCTAGCTTTGAACCTCCATCCTTGGATTTCAGCTTCCTCTCCTGAGTGGTTAGGATTATAGGCATGAATGATCTTGTTTTTAATTGTTTGAAAAGATGCCATACTAGTATGTTCACAAATAAAATAAAATAAATTTAAAAAAAAAAGAAAAGATGCCATTCTATTTCCCATAGAAAGGTTCCAATTTTATCACACTTTTGTCAGTATTGTTACTTTGTTTTTTGTAGTTATACTAATTCATATGAAATGGTCATTCATATTCTTCATTGTTTTGACTTACACTTTCCTGGTGAATAGTGATGTTAAACAACTTCTTCATGTGCTTGTTAACACTTTAATGGTCTTCTCTGGAGAAACATCTGAGTTCTTTGCACATTGTAAAATCAGGTTGTTTGTTGTTGTTGGGAGGATGTTCTTTGTATATTCTTGATGTGAACCACTCATCAAATATATGCTTACAATGGCTTTATCCCATTTTGTGTTGCTTATTTGGACATTGATGATTGCATCCTTTGGTGCATCCTGTTTTGTGTTTTCCTACAGTGACTGACCCTTCTCTGATGTCAGTTTTCAGTATGTCTTCTGGTCCTGTAACTATGAACCATCATATTGATTTGCACACCTGTTTTTGTAACAATGAACTAAAGCTACATAATAATGCTCTGGTTGCCTATCGGCTCCCATTTTTGGATCTCTTTCCCTCGGCTTTTAGTAAAAAGCCTTGGGGGCATATCCACAACTTATTAGGACCTAAACATCCTGTCGAAAGTTGCAGCCATTAAATTTAGTTAGTTCTGATTGAAATATGTGACTTCTAATTTCTAAAATAAGGCAAATAATATGAAAATTGATACAGAATAATTTTTTAATTGCCAGACATAAGGCCTGAACTCTGGGCTTGGGCAATGTCCCTCAGCTCTTCAGCTCAAGGCTAGTGCTCTACCACTTGAGCTACAGTGCCACTTCTGGCCTTTTCTGTGTATGTGGTACTGAGGAATCAAACCCAGGGCCTCATGCATGCAAGGTAAGCACTCTACCCATGAGTTGCTTTGCAATGCTTGATAGGAAATGTATTCATTGCTTTGCTCATGTAACTGTAACCCCTCTGTACAGTATTTTTACAATTAAAAATTTATTTTAAAAAAAGATGAAAATTGAGAGCTTTGTAATGTAGAAGCACACCAAAACTCTAGGTATATATATTTCTTCATATGAGTATTTAGACTTCCATGAAGCTAGAAATTTAAACTACTTGCAAGTTAATAATGAACTTGTCACATTTTCATGGATGCTAGACAATTTGTGATACTCTTGGGTCAGAGACAAAAGGCACTTAATTTTTACAGCAATAGTGAAAGTTAGTGATGTGTATGTGTGTATTTATATATTTGAAGTAAATATCCCAGCCCTCAGTGCTACTGAGTGAGGTAAAGATAGCCAGATGAAACCTAAATAAACAACGGGTTCTGAATTTGAGCAACTGCAATCTATATAATGAGCAATAGGCATGCCTGAACTTTACTCTGGAGGATGACAATAGCTTAGAAATAGCTTGTAAAAATATCTTTGTAAATATACTATAGAATAAAGAGCAACTAGTGTTCACTTGAAGATATGCAAATACTTGAGACTGCTGTGGAATTGTTCTTTTTCTTTTGTTTCTTGAATGTTCCTAGCTACCAAGACCCATACATATTTCTCCTAATAAATATATAGCTCTCCTTAAAAATGAGGCATGACAATTTGTTGAGATTACTTATTCTTTTTCTAGCCCTAAGCCTTAAGATGAAATAGGGACTTAAATCTTATCTAGAGTACAAATTCAACAAAAGAAATAGATGGAGTTCATATTTTACACATCTAGAAACTTTTCTCTTAGAGCCATTTTTAATGCAGGTGTGGAAGAAATTAAGGAAAAAATAGGTCCACAAATATATTTTATGAAGATATTCTATGTATTTTAACAGTAATAAAGGATTACATTTCTGTATGTTAGCCTGTGAATATTTACAGAGTATGTACATAAAACTAAAGTTTATTCCAGAACCTATCATGGAATAGAATGTAGCAAATTTTCTATATATTACTTGTATATTTATACAATTCATCTGTCTGATTTCTCTCCTATTTTGATAAACAGAGCACCTGTTTTACACTTTGAAATACATTTTTCTACCTACAGCATTCTAGACACTTCGCTGTCTACTAAATATAGAAAAGATTCATGCACAACCCTCACCTTCAAGGAGCAGTTCTCAGTATCCCAAGTAGCTTGTGTTTCTCCCCACCCCTTTCCACCCAGCGGTCAATCTAGGTGAGTGATGACTGAATTCTGTAAGACAGAAAAACTCAGATAATTCACAGACATGCAGTTAGTATCCAATGGAAACTTCTTCACTTGGATATATATATATATATATATATATATATATATATATATATATATATATATATATGTATGTATATGTATATATGTGTATATATGTGTGTATATAAATATATAAATATGTATATATATGTACATATGTATATATATGTATATATATATATACATATGTACATGTATATGTATATGTATATATAGATAGATAGATATAGATATTTTGGTCGGTTGTGGGCTTGAACTCTGGTCTTGGGCGCTGTCCCTGCACTCTTCAGCTCAAGGTGAGTACTCTACCGCTTGAGCCACAGAGCTACTTTTGGTTTTCTAGTGGTTTATTGGAGATAAGAGACTCACTGACTTTCCTGCCTGGGATGGCTTTGAACCAAGATCCTCAGATCTCAGCCTCCTGAGTAACTAGGATTACAAGTGTTAGCCACCTTTGCCCAGCTTGGATTATATTTTATCACTATCATTGTGAGAACTTTAGCTTCCTTATTTGGAAACTGAGCTGTCCAGCTCAGTTTAAAATTTCATTTAACTTAACTAAAATTGGAAGAATTAATTTCTGACACTATTCACATTTGATATTCAGTAGCTACATGTAGCCAGTGGCTAGTCTGTTAGACAATACATGTATAGAATATTGCCATTATCACAGAGTTTCTGTTAGAACTGTTTTAGAGCGTGCTTCTGCTTGTTAAGGGATGGCCCATGTTTCTAAACTACATATGCTCAATAGCGGTACTCAGACTGAAGATCAGACCAGAAAGGCAAGACACCCGTAAAGTTAAAATATAGTTATAAATTGTTCTACATAGGCATATTCATTTGTGAGGAGGAAGAGGATCAAACCATCCACATCAACAGAATCAACCCTCTCAATTTTAGGACTGAATAGGTGAGCATTTCAGCAATTCTTTGCAGCTTGTTTCTGTGATTGAAATTGGCTGTGGTATTCTCAATGGTGATTTTTTTGGAAAGTATAAATCTGTAATTACCACATTAGCTCACAGAATAATTATGGTTTGTGCTTTGTAAATGTCATTTGGTATTTACACGTGACATTTCAATTTCTCCTGGTATCAATACACCACAAATATCTTTATATTGTTTCTGAGTTATTTCTTTCATTAATTTTGATTCTTCTTACAGGAGGCATTTTAAAAATTAGTGGAAAAATTAAGACTTTCTTGTGTTTTAGAATCCCATTAGTACTCAGTAAGCTTAATAAAGAATGAGAATGCAAGAACTATGTGTGTAGAAATTTTATCTCCAATAACCTGTGTCCTTTCATTAATTATTGGAGCAAAGAGAAGTGGCTCCCCAGAATCTCACCTTCAGAATTGAAGAATGAGGTGGGAATAAGGCAAGGAAAGAGAGACATAGTAATTTGTGCTGAAGTTGCTGTGCTGTCACAATGAACACATGTTCTCATGCAATCTTTTTGAATCCCACAGTTAGCATTTTTGTGGTTTTATTAGTATGACAAGAATGACTGACTTTCCTAGACTGAGGGTTGGAAATGTGTGGGACACATCTATCTATGGACTCTTCCTCAAAATTGTGTATCATTCACTATGGCTCTTTTCCATCCTTGTCACAGGTATGTATTTCTACAAATGGAGAAATAGGTTCATCATTTCCCTTTAAATGATCAAATTATGTGGATTGGGGGGTTGTGTGATTTGCTGTAGAAGCAAGGTATTATGAGTAGGATCCTTTGGTCATGTTGACATTTCTTTGTAGAATTCTTATTGGGGCTCTTACTCATGGACTCGTGTAAATAATTCTCCCCATATTCCAGTCCAGTAGAGTGGGGCAATGCATTAGAACTTTTAAACATGCCTATAATTCTTTTAAAATATAGTTTTAAATACAATAAGTAAAAGCTTTTAGTTTTCTTTTTTAGTTTTTTTGTTTTAATTTTATTGTCAAGGTGATGTACAGAGTTACATAATAAGGTAGTGATTACTTTCTTGTCTAACTTATTACCAACTCCCTCATTTTTTCCTCTTTCCCTCCCTCTCTCAATGCCCCACAAGTTGTACAGATCATTTCCAATATATTGTCACTCTTGATTTTCTTTAAGTAAATGTTTATGTTGATCCCATTTTGGACTTCCACAAGGTGAACATTGGAACACACGGTTAGACCTTTCTGCCATGCATATATGCATATACATATTTTCCTACAACTTTGAGGTCATATATTTGTTTGACTATTCATTTGTTTATTGCCAAATTGGAGCTTGAATTCAGGGCCTGCACATTGTTCTCAGCTTTTTTTTTCTCTCAAGGCTAGCCACAGCTCCACTTCTGGCATTTTGGTGGTTAAATGGATTTTCCTGTGGGGGCTGGCTTTGAATCATGATCCTCAAATCTCACCCTTATGAGTAGGTAGGATTATAGGTGTGAGCCTACTTTATAAATTGACTTTTCATGGCATCATATCATGCATATATTTCCTATCTAATAACATCCTAAGAAATTGCACTGTTCTAAGAACATCATTTATAATGATTACATGGGAGTCCAGTGCTTATAAATACCATAATTTATTGAATTGTCTCTACACTAAAAATCTTTTGTGTCCCCAAAATATTAAATGCATCATCAAAGTTCTTTTGAATTTTTCATTCTAGTATTTATTTTTTATAAATAAGTATCTGCTAGTTGTCAGAAAGAACCAAATACAAACTTTCTTCTTACATAATAATTCATCTTAACTTGGCTCATCTAGAAAAGTAAGTTACACCTCCCTGTGAATTTATTCTTTTCCTATCATGCAGTTCCAGTTTTGTACAATTTTATATACATTACCCACTATAAAGCCTTTTCTAAAATCCCTCTTGCTATCATCCAGTTTTTGTAAAAACCTTTTCTAAGTTATTTCATTAATAGGAAGGCATAATTAACTAATACCAACTTAATGTCATCATTTCCACGGGTATTTGCATTTTAACCTGGATCAAAACTTGATTCTAACAAGATTATACTTTAATGGTAGAATCAGAGCATCAATCAGGAGGTTGAGAGTATCCTCATGAACAAATTTCATCATGCATTGCTTATTCTCATTTTAAGATTTGAAGGCTAAAGATTACCAGTTCATATAACCCTCGTTCCAGTGCCCTGCATCTTGTATATACATTTTTCTAATTTGGGAAGGGGCAGGGAAATAAAAAAAATGCTGAAACAAGGATTCAGGTTGACTATTGTAACAATGGAATGTACAAGACATTGAAAACGAATTTTACAACTTCGGGAGTAGGGGGAAGGAGGAGTTGGGGAAGTAGGGAGGAGGGAATATAGAGGGAAAACAAAGGAAGGGTAACAATGCTCAATAGGAAATGCACTCATTACCTTACTCATGTATCTGTAACAACTCTATACAGTATCTTTACAATAAATAATATTTTTAAAAAGATTACCAGCTCATACTTCCACAATTAACTTGCTATACACCTTAAATACTTCATATGGATCAAAATAGGAAACAAAAAGAAGCAACTTTCAATATAGATTGTCCATTGTTGTAAAACAGAGATGCCAAATGCAGTGCCCAACGCACAGGAATCCAGAGTACAGTCATTAACCTCTAGAATGCTGAGTTGTCTTCTTTGGCTGGAAATCTCTTAATTTTATTATAGACATTATGCAGAAATGTCCTGAGACAATATTCATGGAGAATAAATAGTTCTTCAAAATCAGGAAAATTTTACCAAGTCAAAAAGAGGAAAACAAGACAAAAAAATTCTATTCCTGGTTATATAAAAAATAAGATTGAACAATAGTCTACCAATAGTCTGAAGAAGAGAACAATTATTTAAGTGAGTTGTTATTATAAATGTAATAATAGAGTGATATGCATGGTAAAATAGAACCTGATAATGAGCCATGAATTCTGCCTTGGGAGGTCAGGAAAACCCTTCTTGCACAGTGTCTTGATACATGGGAAGGAAGAAAAAACATGAAAAGCTTATGAAGTTTACTAATCTCCAAATATTATGACCAAGGAATGCAAAGTACCAGGAACAGGGTAGCAGTGAATCAAATTGGAGAGATGGAAATGGCCATGTAGCTTAGTGTTGTTGCACTTGCTTAATATGCACAAGGCCCTGGGTTCAATCCCCAGCACTAAAAAGGAAGGAAGAAAGAGACAAAGATATGTGAGGTGGATCTAGCACCATCATAGAAGTTTTATTCTCTAGCTCAGGATTTCATACTGTTATTTACACATTATTACTGCATGGGAGATTTAAAAGTACAGTTGCCCAAGTCTCAGCCATTTGTATTTGAGTGGGTACAGATGTATCAACTTCAGCTGATATGACTTGGCGGCAACAAGGATAGAGATATCATGGTAGCACATATGAGTGTAGAACATGGAAAAAAGTTCGTGAGCCTTTTATTTCTGCAGAAAAATAAATGCACATGGTATGTCAGCCTAAGTATGGATATAGTTTAGTCTGCATTTAAATGTACAAATATACCAATTTTGCAAACTTGGGTAAATTACCTACCTCTCTTTCAGCCTTAGTTTCCTATTTTGGACATGGGAGCCAATGAGACTATAGTGAGAGAGTGTTCATAAAGTGTTTTCTGGCTATGCATTTTAAAATTTATTATAACTACCTTTAGTTGACCTGTTTATATAGTGTAAATTTTCACCAGGTGCTGAAGAGCAAAGCAGACGAGGATCAACTGTCTTGTCTTAGGTCTCTTGAGTACTTGATGTCATTCTTTACATTCCAAAAGTTTTGAAGTCAGAGTTGGACAAGAGGAAGTTTTAAAACTTTTCCCTATGGAGCCTTCACATTTTTCAACATCACAGGGACTCTGGAAAGATGGAAGAATAAAACATAGAGAAACCACAACAGTCCTTTTCAGCTGGCTTACTGTTCATCCTTTTGACCTATGATGGCAAATTACCAGACACTGTATTGGTTATAAATACTAAATTTATTTCTACATTCTGGAGCCTGGTGATACAAGATTGAAATGCCAGCATAGTCAGGATTTTTTTTCTGAGTGATGCTCTGTATTAAAGATCAGGAGTGAAATCTATTTGGTTTTGTTTATTTAAATCCCATTCATGAAGGCTTGCCTCCGTGACTTAATTACCATCCACTTACACACAAAGGACCACTTCTATAACATTACATTTGAGATAGGATTTCAATAAGTGAAACTGGATGAAGGGTGTAAATAAATGTATTGTCCTTATACATTCGTTTCCCCCCCCCCACATAACATTGTGTATCTAAGAACAGGAAGATCCAGACATTGAATGATCTTAAAGCTGACCTCTGGGCCACTCTGTGATTTTGGAGTATTATATTGATCTGGCTTATTCAATTCTCTGCCTTCACTACAAGATTATTTGGAGAATACATAAGATAATTAAACTAAGTGTGTAGTTATCTAGAGAATTATTTCATATTATTTACTTTTAATTTTTTGGTAGGGTCTTGGGTTTCAATTCAGAGCCTTGCATTTGCCAGGCAAACACCTTACCTCTTGAATCATGCCACATCCAGCATGCTTTGGTTGTTTTTGAGATAGAGTCTTGCATTTGTTTATTCCTAGGCTACCTGGATAGTGAACTTCCTAGTTGGATGTCCAGTAGGATGACAAGCCACACATTGGCACACCCAGCTTTTCTTGATTGAGATGGAGGTCTCTTGTATGTTTTCCAGCTTGACCTTGAACTCCCACTATCCACAGGTCCATTTTCAGAGTAGCTAGGATTATAGGTATAAACCATCTCACTTGCTTTCTATTATTTATGTTTATGAAAAGTCTGAAAGCTATGAGAAAATCTCCTAGAGTTTACTAACCATATCCAGATTCTAGGTGATATACTCATGTTTATTCTGTTACAAACTGTGTTTTTCATTCTGTTTTATATAGAGATATGGCACATCAAGAATAAAAAATATTATTACTATTGCCAATTCAAACAGCTGTGACTATCTAATTTCTATGTGTGGATTTATGTTTTCTGGAAAAACATCCTGAGCACATACGCCAAAAATCTGACAGTCCTAACAAGCAAAAATTTGTTTCCAGTATAATCAGCAGTTTGCAAATTGGGGTTCCATGCCTGTACAGGAGACAGGTCACAGGGGAATTCCCTACTTGTGACCCTAAAATAATTCTGTCCTGTTCAAAATAGCAGGATGGTAAAAATTTGTCAAACTTATTATATGGGAACTTTCTTTTTTTGGGGGGGGGTAGAGGAGGGTCTGGTTGTGGACCTGAACTCTGGGCCTGAGCGCTGTCCCTCAGCTCTTCAGCTCAAGGCTAGCGCTCTACCACTTGAGACACAGTGCCACTTCTGGCTTTTTTCTGCTTATATGGTGCTGAGGAATAAAACCCAGGGCCTCATGCATGCAAGGCAAGCACTCTAACACTGAGCCACCTTCCCAACCCCTATATGGGAACTTTCTTGACCTGATATAGCTACTGCATTAGAATGAAAGAATTCCCAGTTGCTCAGAAATCAGGCAAAGATGTCATCCATTTCTGTTCAACCACATAGCAGGCATTTTTGCTAATGAAGCAAAATATAAAGTTCTTGACAAATAGATTTTATTCATAATATATAAAGAACTCTTAAACTCATGAATAAGACAATAATAACCCCGTTAAGAAGATACAGAGAGAAGGCAAATAAGTACATCAAAAGCCCATACATTACAAAACTGTTGTAGAAATTCTTCTCAAATGTGTTCAGATAATGCTTTCTGGAATGAAAGGAATGTGAATAATTTCACTATCTTGATTCTTCAAATAATAATTTTAAGACAAACTGCACAAAGAACTTCAGAGTTCATGGAATTCTTGTTTCATGTTCTGAGCATAACACTTTACAAAAGGCATAATCTTTAATTCTAGAAAACACCAATATTTTTAGCTTTTTACAGAAAAAAAGCAACACATGACAACTCTAAGAAACATGTCCAATGTCACCCAGCTAGCAGAAGAGTTTTAGATATTAGTATAGTCCCAGGGTTTGCAAATAATCAATTGAATTTGAGCCATGGATTCTGGTTTCTACTCAGTCTTAATTGTAATTTATACTTCAGCCTTCAGAAATACACCACTTCTCTTCTTGCCTCCATTTCTGTATTCTGAAAATTAAGATAACATTCTCCCAACCTTAGATGATGAGATATGTAACACCATCAGATGATACAGAACACATTTACATTGTTGGGATTTATCCAACAATTGTTGAATATTTTTTATAAAAAAAAATCTATGTAACAATTGCGTTATATTTTTTATAAAAATCTCAACAATAATTTTATTGTCTTAACACCTTGCTTAAAGGTGTTAAAGTACCAACCAAATTTACCCTAATTTTAAAAATTGAGGGCCTGGAAGGTGGCTCAGTGGTAGAGCGCTTGACTTGCATGCCTGAGGTCCTGGGTTCAATTCCTCAGCACCACATAAACGGAAAGAAAAAGAGGGAATGGAGCTGTGGCTGAAGTGGTAAAGCGCTAGCCTTGAGCTGAAGAACTGAGGTACAACGCCCAGGGCCAGAGTTCAGGCCCCACGACCGGACCCAAAAAATAAAAATAAAAATAAATTGAAATGAAATCAACGCAACCCTCCTGTTCTTTTAAGAAGTACATCCTCTTTATGAGCTCCTCACCTTCTGACATGTAGTTATTAAGTGCATTTTCATGAAACCATTACCTCTCATATTAATCTCATTGAACTCAGTTTTACAGAGTTGTTCTGTCTTACAAAACTGGTTGCAAAGACTTTCCCTTGATTTCCGCAAATGATGGTAGTCATTTGTGTAAATGACTTCTCAAAACTTTTAAGGCAATAGAAGAAGGAAATTATAGCAGAAAATTGCATAGAAAATACCTTGAAAATTGTATCAAGAATCTTTTTCCTTTTTCTTGTCTTTACTTTCTCAGTAGAAGGGATGGAATTCAGGGCCTCAAACTGGCTGGATAATTGCTCTTGATCCAAATCCCTAGCACTTTGTTGAGCTTTAGTTTGCTTTTCAGATAGTCTTATCTTAACTGCCTCAAACCATGGTCCTCCAACTTCTCCCTCTCTTATCAACATGTGGCACCAGTTTGTTTTAGAGATTGGCACTTCAGTATTATATTTTTACCATACCAACAGCAAAATCCAATGTCTACCTCACAAGTAGTTAGAATTATAGGCATGTACCACTATATCAAATGGCATTTTTCTAAAAAGAAATCATCAGTACTTCTGCTAACAAGGAATTATTCACTAACTTATTTTTAGTTTCCAATTCTCTGCTTCTGTAACTTCTTTTTCATTTTTTTCATCACTGAAGACTGCAAATTTGTCATAACTTCAGTTTTATTCAAGCTTTCAAAATATTCCTGTTTAGTCCACATTCTTCATGCCTCATATTCCATATCATAGTGATTTTCCTTACCAAAATTATTTGTCTCAGCCAGGAGAGGTGACTGATGCCTGCAATCCTAGGTACTCAGGAAGCTGAGATGTAAAGATTTTGGTTGGAAGCCAGCCACATATTTTCTATCTAAAAGGAAACTGGGTGCCACCTAGTAACATAAAAATATTATTTCATATTTACTATAATAACATCTTACAAATTTAAAGTTATTCATTTGATAACCTTGAAAGAAACAAGGAATTAAACATGAATTTCTCTCAGGAAACCCAAGTCAACATCTTAGGCTTTTGAGAAGCTCTAGAGGGTTGGGATGTAGAACTGTGGTGGAGAACAAGCCTAGCATGTGCAAGGCCCTCAGCACTGAAAAAAGGAAGAAGTATAAGAAGGAGGAGGAGGAGGGAGGAGGAGGAGGAGGAGAAGGAGGAGGAGGAGGAGGAAGAGGAGCAGGAAGAGGAGGAGAAGGTACAGAATCAAATTTATCCATATTTTATTTAGTGAGTAATTATGGCAAAATAAGAAGGTCAAGTTTCTGTCTTTTTGATGTTTATAGTAGTTCCAGATTAGCCTCTGGAGATGCATTCCAAATGAGTACGTGAAATCAGTGAAGTACTTTATACAGTTAATCGTAGGTATCCAGAATTTCCACATCTAGGAGTTCAACCAACCAGAAATTTAAAATAGGAAAAATTTGTTGTTCCCTAAACAGACAATATAGCAACTATTTACATACCTTTACATGTATATTGGTAATAGATATAACCTTGATGCGATTTAAAGTGTAACTTATTTTGTATGAAAATGCTATTTTCTATATGGGATTGGATCCTATCCTGATTTTAGTATGCTCAATCAGTTCTGGAATCAACCATATTAATACCAAGATGATCATATATACTATGTTTTTCCCAGACAATTATAGCTACAATAAAGCTAAAGTTATAAATTAGGTTCAGTAAGACAATAATAACAGTAACTAATAAAATAGAAGAATTGTAACAATATGCTGTAAAAATGTAATGTGAAATGGGTGTGGAAGTGCACACCTGTAATCCTAGGAAACAGAAGCTAAGGCAGGAAGATAATGAGAGAGATATACAGTGAGACCTTACATCCAAAAAACCAAAAATAAAAAACAAAAAAGGTATTATGTGAATGTGGTCTCTTCCAAAATATGAGAGTTTTCCATTTAATCTTTTCAGATCACAGTTAATCACAGGTAACTAACTACAGAAGGGGAAATTACAGTGAAGGGGACTACTGTATAATTAAGTGTTATGTAAAGAGAAAAACCATATCCTATTTAAAGGTTCTGATCTGAGAAAAAAAGCCATGCACCTTTCTTTTGCCTTTTTCTGAAACTCTATGACATTTCTCCCGTCCTACCTAACCACCATCCCACCTGGCTTGTTGAAAGGACAAGCCCTCAAAACTAGCTTGGCTGTGGAAGAAGACAAACATTCTATTCCTGAACAAGCAAGTATCTTGCAGCCTGTTTCACTCCTCCTATTTTGCTTCCAGATGCCCAGAAGACCTTCCTTTGAAGACATATTCTGTATTTTCAGGTGAGTGAGATAAATGACTTCCTTAGAAGACAATGTGACTTTGAAGATTGAAATTGAGAAAGGAAATCAAACTCTTCCATCTTTTTTTACTAAGGGCCAGAAAAAAAATTATAGGTTCTTACCTGCTGAGAGTAAGCAACTTTTGCAGCCTGTGCTAATGAATTTAATCTTGATGCTGATGTGAAATGTGTCTGAAATGTGTCCTGAGCCCTAATTCCTTACTTTCTGAGAACACCACCCCTTCAGAAATTCTGATTTATGATGTGAATATTTACTTCCTATAAGAAGTAGTTGCTTTGATATTTTGATTTTGTGAAGGCTGAGTGAATTTGATATTTTTCTCTCAGTTAAATTATAAGCATGTAAAAATGAATTGAACCTGATTAACTGAAGTTCTTTCTGCCCATTTTCTCTGATACAGATTTCTATGATTTGGGGAGTCTATATTTTAAGTCATTTTGGATGCCTAACTAGGTCTGTGAATGTGGATGAGTCAATAAGAATGGCAGAATTCACCACACTGACTTTGGAGCAAAGAATTACAGCTGGTACCTGGGCAATGATTCAGAAGACAGCTGAGGCTGAAGCTATGTGCCTTCCTGCCTGTGTTCAGCTCCCAATCTCTTCTAACACACCCCTCACTCCCATGCGGTGGTTTCTTTTTCTATCCAAAGGGTTTCTGGAGCTTCATCTTATTCTGGTTTTATAGTATGCCAACATGAGAAGAGTGAAAGCAAGCAAGGCAGATGTGGCAGAGGGATTTTATCTGAGGCTCCATCACACTTGAGAGCTTCTGGCTGAAAACTCCAGAAAGACAAAAGTGAAGAAACAGCTAAGAGAAAATGTAAGAAAGGAATCCACAATGATTAAGCCTAAAAACAGTTTCTAGGATAAGGAGACTCAGGACTTTGTGTCACCTGAGGAGAAGCTGGTAGAAGAGGGAATATTCAGGAAAAATGAGAAGGGGACAGGAGGGAATGGAGAGAGAAAGGCCTAGATTACCTAGATTTGGGACCTCAATGTGAGCTTAATTATACTGTGGCAAACCAACCCCAATGACCCAATAGCTTACAACTTTCATTACTCTATCATGCTACAAGCCTAATCCATGTCCACTTCCACTCAGCATGGTGTCCATTCTGGGATTCAGACTGACTGCTGGAGGTTCCCAAGGGAAGAAAACAGTGTGAAAACCACATGACTAAAACTCAGAAAAGACAGGTCATCACTTCTCATATGTCATTTGTCAAAAAGTAAGTTATAATGTGAGCACCGTTATATATTACAGACTGTGATAGACAATTTGCTCCAGGAAAGTTAGAATGAACTTGTGACTTTAAATGAGCATCATTATTCCACAATACTATGAATTTCCGGAAATTATGTAATCACTTAATCACAATCAAAAAAAAAAAAAAAAGAACCTCGGGGAAGGGAGGGAGGGAGGGGATGGTAGGGGGAAAACAATGGAGGGGGTAACAATGTTCAAGAGGAAGTGTACTCATTACCTCACTCATGTAACTGTAACCCTCTGTATAGTATCTTTACAATAAAAAAAAAGTAAGTTATACAAACAAGCCTGATAGCAATGGGGATGGGAATACATATTGTGAGCATTATAATAATAGCTATTATTATTGTCATATAATAATCACCAAAGGGAAAGAGATGGTATTTCTCCCTTTTTAGGAGTATTGGACAGGGCATTCTGTAGAATATTCTTCAGTTGGGAGCTCTCTGAATCTTTTCTCCTAAGATTGTGGCTATGAGGTTTCAGGGAGGAGAATTACAGAGAAAAAGTATGTTCTCACGCTGGGCACTGGTAGCTCACAGCGGTAATACAAGCTTGAGATCTGAGGATTATGATTCTAAGCCAGCCTGAGCTGGGAAAATCCATGAGACTCATCTCCATTTAACCAAAAAGAGCCAGAATTGGAGCTATGGCTCAAGTGTTAGAGCACTAGCATTGTGTGTGGGGGAAGGAGGGGTGGAGAGGAGAAAGCTCAGGGACAGAAGCCAGGCCTTGAGTTCAAACCCAGGATTGGGGGATTGGGGGAAAATGTGTTCTCAGTGCATGAAATCGAGGGTGTCTGTCAACATCACTATTGATGTTAACTTCGGAGTAGAGTTGATCACTTTTATTCTGGAAATGATTTGTTCTACTCTTCTCTGTCCTATATTCTTTAAAAGAGGCAGCTATGCACAATCTAGACCTAAGAGGTATGGATTGCACTGATGCACTGGTTTCATTGTTTTTCTACTTAAAAAATTATACCTATGTACTTGTACAAATGAGTTCTAATTTAACATGTCACTTTGTGAGTACAGTACATCTTGATCATTGTCACCACTTAGATAGTTCTCCATCTCTCCCAACCCCATGCCCTCAATTTTCCTGGTTATATTTTCATACATGTACATTGACTACTCTTAGTGGATTCACCCACTGCAAGAATTTTGCCAAGAAATGTCTTCATTCTACAAGGCAATGAATATGAAGTTGAGGACGATAAGCCCAAGACAGCATAGTTATTAATTGACATCAAGATGACAAAATCTTCACCAAAAGAAGCATAAGAAAAAAGAACATGGCCAGGAAAATGTGAAGCATCTATCTTTGTGTGTGTGTGTGTGTGTGTATGTGTGTGTGTGTGTGTGTGTGTGTGTGTGTGTGTATGTGTGTGTGTGTGTGTTTGTGTGTGTGTGTATGTATGTGCTGCTTCTGAGATGTGAGTGCCTGAGTGCTGCCCCTGAGCTGCTTTGCTCAAGGCTAGCATTCTACCACTTGAGCCACAGCACCATTTCCAGCTTTTTGGTAGTTAATTGGAGATAAGAATCTCATTTACTTTCTAGCCTTGGCTGGCTTTTAACTACAATCTTCAGACCTTAGTCTCCTGAGTAGGTAAGATTGCTAGTGTGAGCTACTGGCAGCTGGCAAAACATCTATTAATGGTCCCACTTAAGCATGTGGAGCAGTAGGTCAATTGATACTTGTGACACTCAGACACTCTCTTCTTTCTCCCCATTTCCTCTCTCCCCTTTTCCAGCTAACTTCCCTCCAGACCATTCATCTCCTCCTCTTCTTCCTCTTTCCCTCTTCTCTTTCCACTTCTCTTCCTCTTCTCTTCCCTTCTACCTTCCTCTGTCCTCATGAGACTGCTTTTTCTCTCCTGCCTCTCTAGAACTTTCTCTTAGAGTTTGCATGTTCATAACGGATGCTGTACCACTTGAGTCACACCTCCAAGCCAGGATTTTTCTAGTTAATTGAAGATGAAGTCTGCTCAGGTTGGCTTTAACTGTGATCTTCGGGGTGTTAGTTTCTAGAAGAGTTAAGCTTTCAGGCATGATCCACCACCATCAACAATGCTTTTGATCTTGTTAAACTGGTGTAGCACAGGATGGCTTCTCTGATGTGTAGTTATCTGAGGGACAGGTGTGTGAGGAACACCTTGAAAATGGTTGAGGGAAGGACAGGTGCAGTAGGCTGCTGTGCCAAATGCACCGGGTGAGAAGTACATGCACAATTGAAGGGTGTGAACACTGAGTGATGTCATATCTGGGTAGAGATTCTGTGAGTTCCCAGAATACCCAGCTAACACCTCCTTCCCCAGACTTTGGGCATGGTGCTTCCTCTCCCCTTCAGTTCCCATGAGAAGGCTCTAAGCCTCATGGAAGAATAGCAGAGCCCTGTTTTTGTTCTTGGGGTATCAGAGTGCTGATGAGCAGCATTCTGAACATCCAGAACTCATTTTTGAATCACAGAAATGTATGAATTAAAATACTTTTCCTCCCTCTCTCTAGAGGTGGAGAAATCTGTGAAGGAGCAAGAAGCCTAAGAAAGCATGAAGATATAGGATGGACCCTGCCTGGGATGACTGCATCTGGACATGAGCAGAAGTTGGGAAAGTTTGGATGTGATCATCCATCCATGGGTTATTAGTGTTGATTCAGCCAGGGACATTAGATCTGCACACAGAGGCAGTTGCTGAGGGCTGATGCTGCCATTAGTG
This sequence comes from Dipodomys merriami, assembly GCF_024711535.1. Lineage (NCBI taxonomy): Eukaryota > Metazoa > Chordata > Mammalia > Rodentia > Heteromyidae > Dipodomys > Dipodomys merriami. The sequence goes on from NW_027204504.1 coordinate 23,016, forward strand.
ACAAGTGTGTAATGGAGGACTTAGGCCTTTGCTATGTGTGCACTGGGATCAGGAGGCTGAGCCTGCAGAGAAGACTTGAGATTTGCAGCAAGAGATGGGCTTGGGGCTCCTGGTGGATGAGGAGTCCAGGTCAGTGCTATTTGGGGAGCAGAGCTCAGCAAACAGAATGAAATGGGATTCTAGTAAGAGAAGCACTGAGGGCCACAAGAGGACAAAGATGGGTACCTGGTAAATGACAGGATGCCCACTAAATCTAAATGAGAAATGACAGGAGCCAGGTTAGGAAGGGAGCTGAGGAATCCTGAATTCCACATGGACCAGTGTTCAGTGAAGAGGGTGGGTGAAGGGAAGTACTGTTGTTTTACATGATTCCTCCATGCTTTTTTCCCCTTTTTCTTTTTGTGTGTATGCTTGTGCTGGTACTGGGGGGCTTGACATCAGTGCTTTTTTTCTTAATTTCCTTTTCTTTCTCCTTCCTCTCTACCTTTTCCCCTCATTCCCTCCTGTACCATCTTCTTCCCTTTTCTTTCTCCCCATAACTTCTCCTATTCTACTTCCCCTATCCCACTTCTTGTTCCCTTCATGCACACTTCCATTCTCTCTCCTTCTCTTCCTGCTCTTGAATCTGACTCTGACTCTCTCTGGTTTTCCCTCCTTCTCTCACACTTTCTCTTTTTCAGCTTGCATGGTCATGACTGGTTCACTATCACTTGAGTCACACCTCCAGACTTGCAAACCTCCAAATAGTCTGCAAACCTCCAAAGGGGAAGGCTTTTCCTCTTGCTTCCTTCCTCCTCCTCTGCATGCCTCTCCAGTGGCCTATCCTCAGGCCTCAGGCCTCTTCACAGGGCAGCCCTGCTCTGCTCTGCTCTACTCTGGTTGGAGCCTATTTCTATCTTTCCCCAGCCCCTGCTCCTCAGAACAGACAGCATATATATAAACTGGGCCCCTCCCCCACTCCAACAGCTATAACAGTTTCAACCTCCACTCATGCCCTGCACCCAGGAAGTGCATTGTCCCATCCCTTCTTGACCCCCCTCCTACAGCTAGGCACAGGGGAACATTGAGCTCAGCATGTGGGGGGAGGAGGATGCCTTTGGCCATGTTGATTATTACACTACCACTACATGATAGCTCCAGGCCTGAATTTTTCTAGTTAAGTGAAGATGGAGTGTTTCCAGACAGGCTGCTGGGATAGTTAGGATGACAGGCAGAGCCTCCAGCATTAGGCAGTGCATTTGACTTTGTTAGTCTGTTGGGACATAGCTTGGTTTCTGCGTTGTTATGAAAGGGATTTGTGTACTTATGTGAGGCACAGCTGTGTGAGGGACACCTTATAAATGGTTGTGGGAGAAAGGGGGTGATGGGCTGGTAGACGAATTGAGGGAGGGTCAGCACTGAGTGTTAGCTTATCTTGGTAGAGACCCAGTGAGTCCCCAGAGAGGCCACCAGCTGACACCCCTTCCCCAGAGCACCAGGCTTTGGGCATGGTGCTTTCCCTTGGCAGTTCCAGGAGAAGTCTATTGGCCTCATGGAAGAGTAGACCCTAATTTTCTGCTTGGTGAATCAGTGTGCTGGGGGAGCTGATGTTCAATAATCAATCATTCTGAACACCAAGAGTCCATTTTTTGAATCACAAAGTGTATACATTAAAATTTACCGACTTTGTTTCAGCTAAACATGGTGAAATATATGAAGGAACAGGAGACCTGAGAAGACATGGGAGATATAGTGGTACTTGTGGATGGATGGGACTGGATGAACTCTGCCTGTAGCTACATCCTGCCTGGACTGACTATTCCCACATGAACAGAAATTCAGGAAGATTAGATATGAGCCTTCACCACTGTGATATTTGTGTTGGTTCAGCCAGGTCATTATCTTTGCACAGAGAGGCTATGAGGAGGCTGATGCTGCCTTTAGGTGACAAGCGTGTGATGGGGAGGAGTTGGGTAGACGTGGCCTTTGCTATGTGTACACTGGGAATAGGAGGCTGAGCCTGCAGAGCAGACTGATGAGATTTTCAGCAGATGGAAGGCTGGGGCTTCATTGGTCCAGCTCAGGGATATTTGAGTAGCAGTGATTCCTTCAAAAAATGGATGGGATTCTAGTGAGAGAAGCAATGAGGGCCAAAAGAGGGCCAAGATGGGTACATGGTGAATGACAAGGGTACACAGTAATACTAAAGGAGAAATGATGGGATCCAGGTTATGAAGGGAGCTAAGGAATCCTGAATTCCATATGGACCAGTGTTCAGTGAAGAGGATGGGTTGGAGGGAAGTACTGTTGATTTCACTATCAGTTTTTTTCCCTTTGTGTGTGTGTGTGTGTGTGTGTGTGTGTGTGTGTGTGTGTGTGTGTGTGTGTGTGTGTGTGTGTGTGCGTGCGCGCATGCTGGAGCTTGGGCTTGATGCCTGTGCAATTTTTCTTATTCTCTTATTCTTATTCTTTCACTTCATTCTCTCCCCTTTTTCCTCCTTTCCTCCCATCATCTCTCTTCCCTCCTCTTCTAACCTATACCTTCTCTTCCTCTACTTCCCCTTCCCCTCATCTTCCTCTCCTCTCTCTTCCATTACTTCTCTCCTTCTTGAATCTCCCTAACACTGTTTGTTCATACAAGGCTAGAACTCCACTACTTAGAGCCACAGTGCCACTTGGTTTTCTGACGGTTACTTAGAGATGTCTCACTCTCCTGCCAATGCTGGCTTTGAACCAGGTCCTCAGAGCTCATCCTCCTGAGTAGCTAAAATTTCAGATGTGAGCCACCAGAACCCAGCTAGAGGTGAACTTTTGGTTCAATCCTGACCTCCTGCACATGAACTGCAACACAGGAGTGCTTTTCTGTCACTCCATTCAACATTCGACATTCTTCTTTCTCTCGTGCAACATTCTCATCTTCCTCTTTGCACCTTTCTCCAAAGTCATCTAAATCTAATTATTAGGTCCTCTCAATTTTCCAAAGTACTAGCTAGCATTCTCATTCACTAGCATCCCCTTTCATGTAGCTATTTGTTAGAAAGTAAAAGCTTTGAGCCTAAGTGGCTTTGGTATTTCTTGAGAAAATTTCTAGCAATTTGTAGTGATCTTAAACACTGTACTGAATGAATGAAAACATCATTCTACTTTGTGATAGAAAGTTTGAGATTTAATCTCAATTTTTCTAGAATCTGATCACAGCCTAAACTGCCACTGGGAACATCCCTGAAAATTTCCTAGAGATGGTATTTTCCTTTCCAGGCATTCCGTCAGAAGTCTCACTTTATTCTGAATATACAAGTCTGCCAAAAAAAAGCAGTTGGTTTCAACCTACTTAGTGAGGGGGAGGGAAACTTGAGTTTTATTACAACCTCTCCTTTATTGTGCAGAAGTGGGAGAAAAGAACAGTTGTCACTGAAATACTGTCCTAGGTAAGGC